>NW_024728809.1:0-28014 GCF_018991925.1 Homarus americanus | reverse complement strand
GAGCCGGGCACCCCTCTAGCACCATGACCCGGGGTATGAGGGCTGGGCACCCCTTGAGTGCTATGACCCGGGGTGTGAGGGCCGGGCACCCTTTCAGTGACATGACCCGGGGTGTGAGGACCGGGAACCCCTTCAATGACATGAACCTGGAGTGTGTGGGCCGGGCACCCTTTGAGTGCCATGACCCGGGGTGTGAGGGGCGGGCACCCCTTCAGTGACATGACAAGGGGCGTCAGGGCCGGGCACCCCTTCAGTGCCATGAGCCGGGGTGTGAGGGCCGGCACTCCTTCAGTGCCATGAAACGGGGTGTGAGGGCCGGGCGCCCCTACAGAGCTATGAACCAGGGTGTGAGGGCCGGGCACCCCTTCACATGACACGGGGTGTGAGGGCCCTGCACCCTTTGAGTGCCTTGAATCGGGGTGTGATGGCCGGGCACCCCTTCAGCTCCATGACCCGTGGTGTGAGCGCCGGGAACCGCTTCAACCCCATGGCCTGGGGTGTAAGGGCCGGGCACCAGCCCATGACCCGGGTAGAGAGGCCACGCCCAGTGACATGACCTGGGGTGGAGGGGCCAGGCCACCTTTAGTGACATGTCCTGGGTGTGAGGGCCGGCACCCTTTCTGAAAAGCAGCGAAATGTAGTGGCCAAGCACCCTTCAATGACATGACCTGGAGGAGTGGACTGCACCCTTTCAGTGCCATGAACTGGGGTGTGAGGGCTGGTCACTCCCTTCAAAAGCGCACTTGGGGGGGGTGGAGGGCTGTTCACCTTCTGCCATGGCCTGGGGTGTGAGGGCCGGCACCCCTTCAGCCCCCATGACCCGGGGTGTGAGGGCTGGGCACTCTGTTTAGGGTCTATGACCAGGGGTGTGAGGGCCGAGCACCCCTTCAGTGACATGAAACGAGGTGTGAGGGCCGGGCACCCCTACAGAGCTATGAACCGGGGTGTGAAGGCCGTGAACCCCTTCACATGACACGGGGTGTGAGGGCCTGGCACCTTTTCAGTGCCATGACCCAGGGTGTGAGGGCCGGTCACCCTTTCAGTGCATTGAATCGGGGTGTGATGTCCGGGCACCCCTTCTGCTCAATGAACCGGTATGTGAGGGCCGGGCACCCCTCCAGCACCATTGCCCTGGGTGTGAGGACTGGGAACCCCTTCAGCACCATGGCCCGGGGTGTGACGGCCGGGCACCGCTTCAGTGCCATGACCCGGGGTGTGAGGGCCGGGCACCCCTTCAGTGCCATGAGTCGGGGTGTAGGGCCGGGCACCACTTTAGGTACATGACCAGGGGTGTGAGGGCCGGGCAAACCTTCAGTGCCATGGCCACGGGTGTGAGGGCCCGGCACTTCATCAGTGCCATGACCCGGGATGTGAGGGCTGGGTACCCCTTCAGTGACATGACCCGCAGTGTGAGGGCCTGGCACCCCTTTAGTGACATGACCCGGGGTGTGAGGGCCGGGCACCCTTTCAGCACCATGACCCTGGGTGTGAGGGCCGGGCACCCCTTCAGCACCACGAACCGGGGTGTGAGGGCCAGGCACCCCTTCAGTGCCATGACCAGGGGTGTGAGGGCCGGGCAAAGCTTCAGTGCCATGGCCAAGGGTGTGACGGCCGGGCAGTGCCATGAAGCGGGGTGTAAAGGCGGGCACACCTCAGCACCATGTCGGGTATGAGGGCGGGCCCTTCAGTGCTATGTCCGGGGTGTGAGGCCGGACACCCTCAGTGACATGAACCGGGGTGTGAGGCGGGCACCCCTTCAATGACATGACGTAGTGGATGGGCAGGCACCCTTTCAGTGCCATGACCCGGGTGTGAGGGCCAGTCCTCCTTCAGTGCCATGAAACGGGGTGTAAGGCCGGGCACCTCCAACATGTCCCGGTGAGGGCAGGCACCCCTTCAGTGACATGAACGGGTGTGAGGCGGGCACCCTTTCAGTGCCATGAAACAGGGTGTAAGGCGGGCACACCTCCAGCACCATGTCCCGGGGTATGAGGCGGGCACCCCTTCAGTGCTATGTCCCGGGGTGTGAGGGCAGTCACTCCTTCAGTGACATGAACCGGGGTGGTGGGCACCCCGTCAAGGACATGACCCGGAGTGTGGGCCGGGCACCCTTTCAGTGCCATGACCCTGGGTGTGAGGGCGGGCTCGATTTCAGTGCCATGAATCGGGGTGTGAGGCCGGGCACTCCTCTAGCACCATGACATGGAATATAAGGGCCAGGCACCCCTTCAATGACATGACCCGGGGTGTTTGCGGGTACCCGTTTAGGTCTATAACCAGGGGTGTGAGGCGGGCACACCTTCAGTGCCATGGCCAGGGTGTGACGGCCAGGCACCCCTTCACATGACCCGGGGTGTGAGGGCAGGGCACCTTCAGCCCCATGACCCGGGGTGTGATGGCCGGGCACCCGTTTGGAGTCTATAACCAGGGGTGTGAGGGCTGGGCACACCTTCAGTGCCATGGCCAGGGGTGTGACGGCCGGGCACCGCTTCAGTGCCATAACCCGGGGTGTGACGGCAGGCACCCTTTCAGCTCCATGACCCGTGGTGTGAGGGCGAGACGTTCCCTCCATGACCTGGGGTGTGAGGCGGGCACCTTTAGGTCCATGACCCGGTGTGAGGGCCGTGCACCTTCAGTGACATGACCCGGGGTGTGATGTCCGGGCACCTTCAGCTCCATGACCCGGTATGTGAGGCTGGGCATCCCTCCAGCACCATGGCCCGGGGTGTGAGGTCAGGCACCCCTTCAGTGTCATGACCCGGGGTGTCGGGCGGACACCCCTCCAGAACCATGGCCCGTGGTGTAGGGGCCCTGCACCCCTTTCAGTGCCATGAATCGGGGTGTAAGGCCGGGACACCTCCAGCACCATGTCGGGGTGAGGGCCGTGCACCTTCAGTGCCATGGCCAGGGGTGTGACGCCGGGCACTGCTTCAGTGCCATGACCCGGGTGTGAGGGCCAGGCACCCCTTCAGTGACATGAACCAGGGTGTGAGGCCGGGCACCCCATCACATGACAGGGTGTGAGGGCCGGGCACCCCTTCAGTGTCATGATCCCGGGGTGTCAGGGCGGACACCTCAGAACCATGGCCCGTGGTGTGAAGGCCAGGCACCCTTTCAGTGCCATGAATCGGGGTGTAAGGCCGGGCACACCTCCAGCACCATGTCCCAGGGTATGAGGGCAGGCACCTTCAGTGCTATGTCCCGGGGTGTGAGGCCGGGCACCCTGTGACATGACCGGGGTGTGAGCCGGGCACCCCTTCAAGACATGACCCGTAGTGGATGGGCGGGCACCCTTTCAGTGCCATGACCCGGGGTGTGAGGGCCGGTCACTCCTTCAGTGCCATGACCCGGGGTGTGAGGGCCGGGCCGTCTTCAGCCCATGACCCGGGCTGTGAGGCCGGGCACCAGGTCTATGACCAGGGGTGTGAGTGCAGGAACCCCTTCAGTGACATGACCCGGGCGTCAGGGCAGGCACCCCTTAGTGCCATGGGCCGGGTGTGAGGCCGGGCACCCCATCAGTACCATGAAACAGGGTGTGACGTCCGGGCACCCCTTCACATGACCCAGGGTGTGAGGGCCGGGCACCCATTCAGTGCCATGAATCGGGGTGTGAGGGCGGGCACCTTCAGCACCATGACCCGGGGTGTGAGGCTAGGCATGATTTCAGTGCCATGAATCCGGGTGTGAGGCCGGGCACCCTCAAGCACCATGACCCAGGGTATGAGGCCAGGCACCCTTCAATGACATGACCTGGGGTGTGTGGGCAGGCACCTGAGTGCTATGACCCGGGGTGTGAGGTCACTCCTTCAGTGCCATGACCCAGGATGTGGGGCGGGCAACCCCTCCTAGCACAATGACCAGGGTGTGAGGGCCGGGCTCGATTTCAGTGAAAGAATCGGGGTGTAGGTCAGGCACCCTCAAGCACCATGACCCAGGGTATGAGGCCAGGCACCTTCAATGACATGACCTGGGGTGTGTGGGCGGGCCCCTTTCAGTGCCATGAACCGGGATGTGAGGGCGGGCACCCGTTTGGAGTCTATAACCAGGGTGTGAGGGCCGGGCACACCTTCAGTGCCATGAGGGGTGACGACCGGGCACGCTTCAGTGCCATGACCCGGGGTGTGAGGGGCCTTTGCACCCTTCGGTGACATGAACCAGGGTGTGAGGCCAGGCACCTTCACATGACCACGGCGTGTGAGGGCGGGCACCTTTCAGTACCATGACCCGGGGTGTGAGCCGGGCACCCTGAAGTGCCATGAATCCGGGGTGTGATGCGGGCACCTTCAGCTCCATAACCCGTGGTGTGGCGCCGGGAACCACTTCAACCCCATGGCCTGGGGTGTGAGGGCAGGCACCCCTGTAGGTCCATGACCCGTGGTATGTGGGCCGTGCACCCTTCAGTGACATGACCCGGGGTGTGAGGCGGGGCACCCTTTCAGTGCTATGAAACGGTGAGGGCCGGGCACCCTTAATACATGACCCGGGTGAGTGGGCCGCACCGCTCAGTGCCATGAAACAGGGGTGTGAGCGCCGGGCTCGATTTTAGTTCCATGAATCGGGGTGTGAGCCGGGCATCTACCAGCACCATCCAGGGGTATGGGCGGGCACCCCTTCAGTGCTATGACCGGAGAGTGAGGGCCAGGCACCCTTTCAGTGACATGACCGGGGTGTGATGGCCGGGCACCTTCAACATGACCCTGGGTGTGAGGGCGGGCTCGATTTCAGTGCCATGAATCGGGGTGTGAGGGCCAGGCACCCTCTAGCACCATGACACAGGATATAGGGCCGGGCACCCCTTCAATGACATGACCCAGGGTGTGTTTGCGGGTACCCGTTTAGGTCTATAACCAGGGGTGTGAGGGCGGACACCTTCAGTGCCATGGCCCAGGGTGTGACGGCGCACCCTCAGTGTGAACCGGGGTGTGAGGGCCGGGCACTATTTCCGTGCCATGAAATGGGGTGTGAAGGCCGGGCAACCCTACAGTGCTGTGAACCGGCGTGTGAGGGCGGGCACCCTCATGACCCGGGTGTGAGGGCCGGGCACCCCTTCAGTGCCATGAATCGAGGTGTGAGGCCGGCCTCGATTTCAGTGCCATGAATGGGGTGTGGGCCGAGCCCCTTCAGCACCATGACCTGGGGTATGAGGTCGAGCAGCCCTTCAGTGCTATGACCGGGGTGTGAGGCGGAGACGATTCAACTCCATGACCTGGGGTGTGAGGACCGGGCACCCTTTGGGTCCATGACCAGGGGTGTGGGCCGGCACCAGTTTAGACCCTTGAGTGATATGACCCAGGGGTGTGAGGGCAGCACCCTTTCAGTGACATGACCCGGGGTGTGAGGACCGGGGAACCCCTTCAATGACATGAAGCTGGAGTGTGTGGGCGGGCACCCTTTGAGTGCCATGACCCGGGGTGTGAGGGCGGTCCTCCTTCAGTGACATGAACCAGGGGTGTGAGGGCGGGCACCTTCACATGACATGGGGGTGTGAGGGCCGGTGCCTTTTCAGTACCATGACCCAGGTGTGAGAACCAGGCACCCCTTTGAGTGCCAGATCAGGGGGTGTGATGGCGAGCACCTTCAGCTCCATGACCCCCGTGGTGTGAGCGCAGGGAACCTTCAGCCTGGCCTGTAGTGTGAGGGCCAGGCACCCCTTGGGTCCATGACCCCGGGGTATGTGGGCCGTGCACCGCTAGTGACATGACCCGGGGTGTGGTGAGCACCTCCAGCCCCATGACCCGGAGTGTGAGGGCCGGGCGCAGCCTAATGCCATGAACCGGGGTGTGTGGGCCGGAGCACCATTCAGTGCTATGGGGAGCAGGGGTGTGAGGCGGGCACCTTCAATGACATGACCCAGGTGAGTGGGCCTGGGCACCTTTTCAGTGCCATGAAGCAGGGTGTGTGAGGAGGGCCGGGCTCGATTTTAGTTCCATAGATCGGGGGTGTGAGGCCGGGCATCCCTCAGCACCATGCAGGGTATATGGGCCGGGCACGCCAGTGCTATGACCCGGGGAGTGAGGCCAGGCACCCTTTCAGTGACACATGACCCGTGGTGTGATGGCCGCTGCCCCTTCAAAGACATGACCCAGAGTGTGTGGGCCAGGCACCCCGCTTTCAGTGCCATGACCCTGGGTGTGAGGCCAGGCACCCCGTTTGGGTCTATAACCAGGGGTGTGAGGGCCTGGCACCTTCGAGTGCCATGGCCAGGGTGTGAGCGGCCAGGCACCGCCCAGTGCCATGACCATGGGTGTGAGGGGCCTTTGCACCCCTTCGGTGACATGAACCAGGGTGTGAGGGCCAGGCACTGCTTCATGACCTGCAGGTGTGAGGGCGGGCACCTTTCAGTACCATGGCCCAGGGTGTGAAACCAGGCACTTAACTGAGATGCCATGGAATCAGGGGTGTGATGGCGGGCACCTTCAACCATGACCCGTGGTGTGAGCGCCGGGAACACTTCAACCCCATGGCCTGGGGTGTGAGGGCCAGGCACCCCTGAGTCCCTTGACCGGGGTATGTGGGCCATTGCACCCGCTAGTGACATGACCCCCCTGGGTGTGAGGGCCGGGCACCCTTTCAGTGCTATGAAACGGGGTGTGAGCCGGGCACTTATGAATGTTTTATGACCAGGTAGGTGGGCAGGCACCCTTTCCAGTGCCATGAAACGGGGTGTGAGGGCCGAGCTCGATTTACAGTTCCATGAATCGGGGGTGTGAGGGCCGGGCGTCCTCCAGCACCATTACCCGGGGTATGGGCCGGCACCTTCAGTACTATGACCCGGAGGAAGTGAGGACAGGCACCCTTTCAGTGACATGACCCGGGGTGTGATGGCCGGGCGCAGCCAAAGACGCTGACTCTGGGGTGTGTTTGCGGGTACCGTTTAGGTCTATAACCAGGGTGTGAGGGCCAGGCACACTTTCAGTGCCATGGCCAGGGTGTGACGGCCGGGCACCTTCGGTGACATGACCCGGGGTGTGAGGCCGGGCACTATTTCCGTGCCATGAAATGGGTGTGAAGGCAAGCAACCCTATATAGTGCTGTGAACCGGGGTGTGAGGGCCAGGCACCCTTCACATGACCCGGGTGTGAGACCCGGGCACCCCTTCAGTGCCATGAATCCAGGGGTGTGAGGGCCAGGCACCCTGCTCCCAGCACCATGACCTTGGGTATGAGGTCGAGCAGCCCTTAGTGCTATGACCCGGGGTGTGAGACAGGAACCAATTCAGCTACATATGACCTGTGGTGTGAGGACTGGGCACCCTTGCAGGTCCATGACCCGGGTGTGGGCCCAGGCACCAGTTGGAGTCCTGACCAGGGGTGTGAGACCAGGAACCCCTTGAGTCCTGACCCGGGAGCGTCAGGGCAGGCACCCCTTCAGTGCAGGCCGGGGTGTGAGGGCCAGGCACCCCCCAGCAGTGCCAGAGCAGGGGTGTGAGTGCAGGCACCCATTCAGCAGTGCCATGAATCAGGGGTGTATGAGGTCAGGCACCTTCAGCACCATGACCCCTGGGTGAGGGCTGGGCATGATTTCAGTGCCATGAATCAGGGGTGTGAGGGCCGGCACCCCTCTAGCACCATGAGCCCAGGGTATGAGATGGGCGCCGCTCAGTGATATGACCCGGTGTGAGGCCAGCACCCTTTCAGTGACATGACCCGGGGTGTGAGGACCGGGAACCCCTTCAATGACATGAACCTGGAGTGTGTGGGCCAGGCACCTTTGAGTGCCATGACCCGGGCACTTACTGTGCCATGACCCGGGGTGTGAGGCTGGTCACTCCTTCAGTGACATGACCAGGGGTGTGAGGCCAGGCAACCCTTCACACCATGACCCAGGGTGTGAGGGCCGGGCTCATTCAGTGCGAAGAATCAGGGTGTGAGGTCCGGGCACCCCTCGCTTCCATGACCCAGGGATGGCCGGGCACCCTTCAGCATGACCCGGGGTGTGAGGGCCGGGCCCCTTTCAGTGCCATGATCCGGGGTGTGAGGGCCGGGCACCCCTTCAGTGACATGACCCGGGCGTCAGGGCCGGGCACTTCAGTGCTATGAGCAGGGTGTGAGGCCGGGCACCCTTCAATGACATGACCCGTGGTGGGCCTGGGCACCTTTTCAGTGCCATGAAACAGGGTGTGAGGGCCAGGCTCGATTTAGTTCCATGAATCGGGGTGTGAGGGCGGGCACCCCTTCAGTGCTATGACCCGGGAGTGAGGGCCAGGCACCCTTTCAGTGACTATGACCGGGGTGTGATGGCGGGCACCTTCAAGACATGACCCGGAGTGTGTGGGCCAGGCACCTTTAGTGCCATGACCCGGGGTGTGAGGCCAGGCTCGATTTCAGTTCCATGAATCGGGTGTGAGGGCCGGGCACCCCTCTAACTAATGACAGGATATAAGGTCCGGCACACCTTCAGTGCCATGGCCAGGGGTGTAGACGGCTGGGCACCGCTTCAGTGCCATGACCCGGGTGTGAGGCAGGCACCCCTATAGTGACATGAAAGGGGCGTCAGGCACTTCAGTGCCATGAGCCAGGGTGTTCGGGCCTCCTTCAGTGTCTGTTACGGGGTGTGAGGCCGGGCACTACAGAGCTATGAACCGGGGTGTGAGGGCTGGCACCTTCACATGACACGGGGTGTAGGCCGGCACCCTTGGTGCCATGAATCGGGGTGTGATGGCCGGGCACCCCTTCAGCTCCATGACCCGTGGTGAGCGCAGGGAACCGCTTCAACCCCATGGCCTGGGGTGTAAGGGCCGGCACCTTTAGGTCCATTACCCGGGGTATGAGGGCGTTCACCCTTCAGTGACATGACCCGGGGTGTGAGGCAGAGCACCTTTAGTGACATGTCCAGGGGTGTGAGGCCGGGCACCCTTTCAGTGTCATGAGCAGGGTGTGAGGGCCGGGCAGCCCTTCAATGACATGACCTGGTGGGTAGGGCCGGGCACCCTTTCAGTGCCATGAACTGGGGTGTGAGGGCTAGTCCTCCTTCAGTGCCATGACCCGGCGTGTGAGGCCGGGCACCCCTTCAGCCCTATGACCTGGGGTGTGATATCCGGGCACCCGTTTGGGTCTATAACCAGGAGTGGGGCCGGGCACACCTTCAGTGCCATGGCAGGGGGTGTGACGGCCGGGCACTCTTCAGTGCCATAACCCGGGTGTGACGGCCGGACACCCTTTCAGCTCCATGACCCGTGGTGTGAGGGCTGGAACCGATTCAACTCCATGACCTGGGTGTGAGGGCTGGCACCCTTAGGTCCATGACCCGGTGTGAGGGCCGTGCACCCCTGATGTGAATGACCCGGGGTGTGATGTCCGGGCACCCCTTCAGCTCCATGACCCGGGGTGTGAGGGCCGGGCACCCCTTCAGTGACATGAACCAGGGTGTGGGCCAGGCACCTTCACATGACACGGGGGTGTGAGGCCGGGCACCCTTCAGTGTCATGACCCGGGGTGTCAGGGCCGGACACCTCCAGACCATGGCCCGTGGTGTAGGGCTTGGCACCCTTTCAGTGCCATGAATCCGGGGTGTAAGGCCGGGCACCCCTTCAGTACTATGTCCCGGGTGTGAGGCCGGGCACCCTTTCAGTGACATGGACTGGGGTGTGAGGGCTGGCTTCAATGACATGACCCGTAGTGGATGGGCCGGCACCTTTCAGTGCCATGACCCAGGGGTGTGAGGGCAGGTCACCCTTCAGTGCCATGACCGGGTGTGAGGCCGGGCACCCTTTGTGACCCAGGCTGTGAGCACCCGTTTGGGTATATGACCAGGGGTGTGGGGCCGGGACTTGAGTGACATGAGCCGGGGTGAGGGCCGGGCACCCCAGCAGTGCCTCGGAAGCGGGGTGTGAGGTGCGGGCACCCATTCAGTGCCATGAATCGGGTGTGAGGGCCGGGCACCCCTTCAGCACCATGACCCTGGGTGTGAGGGCTGGACATGGTTCAGTGCCATCAATCGGGGTGTGGGGGCTGGGCACCCTCTATGACCCGGGGTATGAGGGCCGGGCACCCTTTTATTTCTATGACCCAGGGTGTGAGGGCCGGCACCCTTTCAGTGACATGACCCGGGGTATGAGGGCCGTTCACCGCTTTAGTGACATGACCTGGGGTGTGAGGCCGGGCACCCCAGTGCCTCAAACAGGGTGTGAGGTGGGCACCCATTCAGTGCCGTGAATCGGGGTGTGAGGGCCGGGCACCTTCAGCACCTGACCCTGGGTGTGAGGCTGGACTGATTTCAGTGCCATCAATCGGGGTGTGAGGGCCGGGCACCCTCTAGCACCATGACCCGGGTATGAGGGCTGGGCACCCCTTTGCTTGACCAGGGTGTGAGGCCGGGCACCCTTTCCAGTGACATGACCCGGGGTATGAGGGCCGTTCCCGCTTTAGTGACATGACCTGGTGTGAGGCCCGGCACCCTAGTGACATGTCCTGGGGTGTGGGGCCGGGCACCCTTTCAGTGCCATGAGAGCAGGGTGTGAGGGCGGGCACTCCTTCAGTGCCATGAGTCGGTGAGGGCTGCACACCTTCAACCCCATGACCCGGGGTGTGATGGCTGGGTACCTGTTTAGGTCTATGACAGGGGTGTGAGGCCGGGCACACCTTCCAGTGTTATGGCCAGGGTGTGACGGCTGGCACCGCTTCAGTGCCATAACCCGGGTGTATGGCTGGGCACCTTTCAGCTCCATGACCCGTGGTGTGAGGCCGGGAACCGAGTCAACCTCCATGACCTGGGGTGTGAGGCTGGCACCCTTTAGGTCCATGACCTGTGTGAGGCTGCACCCTTCAGTGACATGACCTGGGGTGAGGGGCTGGCATCTCTAGCACCATGGCCCGGGGTGTGAGGGCGGGCACCCTCCAGCACCATGGCTCCGGGTGTGAGGGCCGGGCACCCTTCAGTGTCATGACCCGGGGTGTCAGGGCCGACACCCGTCCAGAACCATGGCCCGTGGTGTGAGTGCCGGTCACTCTTTCAGCCCCATGACCCGGGGTGTGATATCCGGGACCCCCTTCAGCTCCATGACCCGGTATGTGAGGGCTGGGCATCCCTTAGCACCATGGCCGGGGTGTGTGAGGGCTGGGCACCCTCCAGCACCATGGCCCGGGTGTGAGGGCCGGGCACCCCTTCAGTGCCATGACCCGGCGTGTGAGGGCCGGGCACCCCTTCAATGACATGACCCGGAGTGAGGACTGGGCACCTTCAGTGTCATGACCCCGGGTGTCAGGGCCGGACACCCTTCCAGAACCATGGCCCGTGGTGTGAGGGCCGGGCACCCTTTCAGTGCCATGACCCCGGGGTGTGATGGCGGGCACCCACGTTTGGGTCTATGACAAAGGGGTGTGAGGGCGGGCACACCTTCCCACTGCCATGTCAGGGGTGTGGCGGCGGGCACCGCTTTAGTGCCATGACCTGGGGTGTGAGGGCTGGGCTCGATTTTAGTTCCATGAATCGGGGTGTGAGGGCCGGGCATCCCTCCAGCACCATGACCCGGGGTATGAGGGCCGGGCACCCCTTCAGTGCTATGACCCGGGATATGAGGGCCTGTGACTCCTTCATTGCCATGACCCTGGGTGTGAGGGCCGGGCTCGATTTCAGTGCCATGAATCGGGGTGTGAGGGCCGGGCACCCCTCTAGCACCATGACACGGGATATAAGGGCAGGGCACCCCTTCAATGACATGACCCGGGGTGTGTTTGCCGGGTACCCGTTTAGGTCTATAACCAGGGGTGTGAGGGCCGGGCACACCTTCAGTACCATGGCCAGGGGTGTGACGGCCGGGCACCCCTTCAGTGACATGACCCGGGGTGTGAGGGCCGGGCACTATTTCAGTGCCATGAAATGGGGTGTGAAGGCCGGGCAACCCTACAGTGCTGTGAACCGGGGTGTGAGGGCCGGGCACCCCTTCACATGACCCGGGGTGTGAGGGCCGGGCACCCCTTCACATGACACGGGGTGTGAGGGCCCGGCACCCTTTGAGTGCCTTGAATCGGGGTGTGAGGGCCGGGCACCCGTTCAGCACCATGACCTGGGGTATGAGGGCCGAGCATCCCTTCAGTGCTATGACCCGGGGTGTGAGCGCCGGGCACCCTTTCAGTGACTAGACCCGGGGTGTGAGGGCCGTGAACCCCTTCAATGACATAACCCGGGGTGTGTGGGCCGGGCACCCGTTTAGGTCTATGACCAGGGGTGTCAGGGCCGGGAACCCCTTGAGTGACATGACCCGGCGCGTCAGGGCCGGGCACCCCTTCAGTGCCATGAGCCGGGGTGTGAGGGCCGGGCACCCCTTCAGCCCCATGACCCGGGGTGTGATGGCCGGGCACCCGTTTAGGTCTATGACAAGGGGTGTGAGGGCCGGGCACCTTCAGCACCATGACCCTGTGAGGGCTGGGCATGATTTCAAGGCGAATCGGGGTGTGAGGGCCGGGCACCCCTCTAGCACCATGACCTGGGTATGAGTTCCTGGCCACCCCTTGAGTGCTAAGGACCCGGGTGTGAGGCCGGGCACCCTATTAGTGACATGACCCGGGGTGGAGGACCGGGAACCCTTCAATGAACCTGGAGTGTATGGGGCTGGGCACCCTTTCAGTGCCATGGACCTGGGTGAGGGCTGGTCACTCCTTCAGTGCCATGACCCGGGATGAGAGGGCGGGCAACCCTTCAGCACTAAGTGACCCTGGGTGTGAGGCCGGGCCTGATTTCATTGCCAAGAATCGGGGGTGGAGGTCCAGGCACCTCAAACACCATGATTCAGGGGTTGAGGGCCGGGCACCCTTCAGTGCTATGGCCAGGGGTGTGACGGCTGGGCACCGCTTAGCAGGCAGGGACCCGGGTGTGAGGGCTGGCACCCTCAGTGACATCTCAAGGGGCGTTAGGGCTGGCACCCTTCAGTGCCATGAGCCGGGTGTGAGGGCCGGCACTCCTTCAGTGCCATGAAACGGGGTTTGAGGCCGGGCGCCCCAACAGAGCTATGAACTGGGTGAGGGCTGGGCACCCTTCACATGACACGGTGTGAGGGCCCGGCACCTTGAGTGCCTTGAACTGGGTGATGGCGGGCACCTTCAGCCCATGACCGGTGTGAGCGCTGAACCGCTTCAACTCATGGCCTGGGTGTAAGTGGCTGCGCACCTTTTAGTTCATGACCTGGGGTAGAGGGGCTGTTCACCTCTTCAGTGACATGACCCGTGTGAGGCCAGGCACCCCTTTAGTGACATGTCCTGGGTGTGAGGGCTGGGCACTCCTTTTCAGTGCCATGAATGGGTGTGAGGGCCGGGCAAACCTTCAGTGCTATGGCCACGGGGTGTGTGAGGGCTCTGGCACTCATCAGTGCCATGACCCTGAGGGGCCGGCACCCTTCAGTGACATGACCCGGAGGTGAGAGCCTGGCACCCCTTAGTGACATGACCTGGGGTGTGAGGGTTGCACCCTTTTCAGCACCATGACCCGTGTGTGTGAGGGCTGGCACCCCTTCAGTTCCATGAACTGGGTGTGAGGCTGGCACCCTTTCAGTGCCATTAAATGGGGTGTGTAAAGGCCGGGCACACCTTCAGCACCATGTCCTGGGTATGAGGGCCGGCACCTTCAGTGCTATGTCCCGGGTGTGAGGGCGGGCACCTTTCAGTGACATGAACTGGGGTGTGAGGGCCGGCACCTTCAATGACATGACCGCGGTGTGAGGGCGGGCACCCCTTCAGCCCCATGACCTGGCTGTGAGGCTGCGGGCACCTGTTTAGGGTCTATGACCAGGGGTGTGAGGGCCGGGAACCCCTTCAGTGACATGACCCGGGGCGTTAAGGCCGGGCACCCCTTCAGTGCCATGAGCCGGGGTGTGGAGGGCTGCACCCCATCAGTACCATCCAACGGGGTGTGAGGTCCGGGCACCTTCACATGACCCGGGTGTGAGGGCCGGGCACCATTCAGCCATGAATCGGGGTGTAGGCCTTGCACCCCTTCAGCATAATGGCCTGGGTGGAGGGCTGGGCACCCTTCAGTGTCATGACCCGGGATGTGAGGGCCGGGCACCTGTTTAGGTCTATAACCAGGGGTGTGGAGGCCGCACACCTTCAGTGCCATGGCCAGGGGTGGTGACGACCGGGCACTGCTTCAGTGCCATGACCCGGGGTGTGAGGCCGGGCACCCTTTGAGTGCTGGATAGGGGGTGTGGATGGCCGGGCACCCTTCAGCTCCATGACCCTAGCGCTGGAACCGCTTCAACCCCATGGCCTGGGGTGTGAGGGGCCGGGCACCCTTAGGTCCATGACCCGGGTATGGGGGCCGTGCACTGCTTCAGTGACATGACCCGGGTGTGAGGGGCTGGCACCCCTTCAGTGCCATGAATAGAGGTGCGAGGGCCGGCCTCGATTTCAGTGCCATGAATTGGGGTGTGAGGGCTGCACCCCTTCAGCACTATGACCTGGGGTATGAGGGTCGAGCAGCCCTTCAGTGCTATGACCCGTGTGAGGGCCGGGAACCGATTCAACCCATGACCTGGGGTGTGAGGGCTGGGCACCTGTTTAGGGGTCTATGACCAGGGGTGTGAGGGCCGGCACCCCAGCAGTGCCAAGAAAAGGGGTGTGAGGTGCGGCACCCATTCAGTGCCATGAATCGGGGGTGTGAGGGCCGGGTACCCCTTCAGCACCATGACCCTGGGTGTGAGGGCTGGGCATGATTTTCAGTGCCATGAATCGGGGTGTGAGGGCTGGCACCCCTAGCACCATGACCCGGGGTATGAGGGCCGGCACCCCTTGAGTGCTATGACCCGGGGTGGAGGGCTGCACCCTTTAGTGACATGACCTGGGGTGTGAGGGCTGAACTGATTCAACCCCATGACCTGGGGTGGAGGGCTGGGCACCTGTTTAGGCTCATGACCAGGGGTGTGGAGGGCTGAACTCCCTGAGTTACGACCCAGGTGGAGGGGGCGGGCACCTCCAGTGACATGACAAGGGGCGTCAGGGCTGGCACCCCTCAGTGCCATGAGCCGGGTGGAGGGCCGGGCACCTTCCAGTGTGAAACGGGGTGTGAGGGCCGGGCGCCCACAGAGCAGAACTGGGGTGTGAGGGCTAAACCTTCACATGACACGGGTTTTGAGGGCCTGCACCTTGAGTGCCTTGAATCGGGGTGTGATGGCCGGGCACCTTCTGCTCCATGACCCGTGGTGTGAGCGCCGGAACCGCTTCAACCCCATGGCCTGGGTGTAGGGCTGGCACCCCTTTAGGTCCATGACCCGGGTGGATGAGGGCGTTCACCGCTTCAGTGACATGACCTGGGGTGTGAGGGCCAGGCACCTTTAGTGACATGTCCCGGGTGTGGAGGGCTGGGCACCCTTTCAGTGCCATGAAACGGGGTGTGAGGGCCGGGCACCCCTTCAATGACATGACCCGGAGGAGTGGACTGGCACCCTCAGTGCTATGAACCGGGGTGTGAGGGCGGTCACTCCTTTAGTGCCATGGCCTGGGGTGTGGGAGGGCTGGCACCCCTTCAAGCCCCATGACCCGGGGGTGTGAGGGGCTGGCACCTGTTTAGGTCTATGACCAGGGGTGTGAGGCCGGGCACTGTTTTAGGCCATATCAGGGGTGTGTGGGAGGGCTGAACCCTTTCAGTGACATGACCTGGGGGGTCAGCGGGCACCTTCAGTGCCATGAGCCGTGTGAGGCCGGGCACCCCATCAGTGGCATGAAACGGGGTGTGAGGTCCGGGCACCCCTTCACATGACCTGGGGTGTGAGGGCTGGGACACCTGCACCATGTCGCGGGGTATGAGGCCGGGCACCCCTTCATTGCTATGTCCCGGGTGTGAGGCTGGGCACCCTTTCAGTGACATGCGGGGTGTGAGGGGCTGGCACCCCTGGCTGATGACCTGTAGGATAGGCTGGCACCCTTTCAGTGCCATGACCCGGGGTGTGAGGGCTGGTCACTCCAGTGCCATGACCTGGTGTGAGGGGCGCTGGCACCCTTCAGCCCCATGACCTGGCTGTGACGGCCAGGCACCTGTTTAGGGTCTATGACCAGGGGAGGGCCGGGAACCTCTTCAGTGACATGACCTGGGGTCAGGGGCTGGCACCCCCAGTGCCATGAGCCGGGGTGTGAGGCTGGCACCCCATCAGTGGCATGAAACGGGGTGAGGTCCGGCACCCTTCACATGACACGGGGTGAGGGCCTGGCCCCCTTTGAGTGCTCTTGAATCGGGTGTGATGGGCACCTCTGCTCCATGACCTGTGGTGTGAGCGGGAACCGCTCAATCCCATGGCCTGGGGTGTAAGGGCTGGCACCCTTTAGGTCCATGACCTGGGGTATGAGGGCTGTTCACAGCTTCAGTGACATGACCCGGGGTGAGGGCCAGGCACCCTTTTATGACATGTCCCGGGGTGTAAGGCTGCACTCTTCAGTGCCATGAACCTGGGTGTGTGAGGGCGGGTCACTCCTTCAGTGCCATGGCCTGGGGTGTAAGGGGCTGGCACCCCTTCAGCCCCATGACCCGGGTGTGAGGGGCTGTGCACTCGTTTAGGCTCCATGACCAGGGGTGTGAGGCCGGGCACCTGTTTAGGCCTATGACCAGGGGGAGGGCCGGGAACCCCTTCAGTGACATGACCCGGGCGTCAGGCTGGCACCCCTTCAGTGCCATGAGCCGGGGTGTGTGAGGGCCGGGCACCCAGCAGTGCCAAGAAACGGGGTGGAGGTGGGCACCCATCAGTGCCATGAATCGGGGTGTGAAGGCCGGGCACCCCTTCAAAACCATGACCCTGGGTGGTGTGAGGGCTGGGCATGATTTCAGTGCTATGAATCGAGGTGTGAGGGCCGGGCCACCTCTAGCACCATGACCTGGGTATGAGGGCCGGGCATCCCTTGAGTGCTATGACCGGGTGGAGGGCTGGGCACCCTTTTCAGTGACATGACCCGGGGTGGAGACCGAACCCCTTCAATGACATGAACTCTGAGTGAGGCCTGGCACCCTTGAGTGCTGACCTGGGTGTGGGAGGCGGTCACTCTTCAGTGCCATGACCCGGGATGTGAGGGCTGGGCAACCTTCAGCACTATGACCCGGGGTGTGAGGCCGGGCCTGATTTCCAGTGCCAAGAATCGGGGTGTGAGGTCCAGGCGCCTCAAACACCATGACCCAGGTATGAGGGTGGGCACACCTTCAGTGCCATGGCCAGGGGTGGACGGCTGGGCACTGCTTCAGCGGCATGACCTGGGTGAGGGCTGGGCACCCTTCAGTGACATGACAAGTGCAGCCGGGCACCCCTTCAGTGCCATGAGCTGGGGTGGAGGGCTGGCACCTTTCAGTGCCATGGAACGGGGTTTGAGGGCTGGGCGCCCCAGAGCTATGAACTGTGGAGGCCGGGCACCCCTTCACATGACACGGGTGTGAGGGCCCGGCACCCTTGAGTGCCTTGAACTGGGGTGTGATGGCCGGGCACCCCTTCAGCTCCATGACCCGTGGTGTGAGCGCTGGGAACTGCTTCAACCCCATGGCCTGGGTAGGCGCCGGGCAGCCCTTTAGGTCCATGACCGGGGTATGAGGGCTGTTCACCTCTTCAGTGACATGACCCGGGGTGTGAGGGCCGGCACCCCTTTAGTGACATGTCCCGGGGTGTGAGGGCCGGCACCCTTTCAGTGCCATGAACGGGGTGAGGGCCGGGCACCCCTTCAATGACATGACCCTGAGTGAGTGGACCGGCACCCTTTCAGTGCCATGAACTGGATAGAGGCGCATCACTCCTTCAGTGCTATGACCCGGCGTGTGAAGGCTGCACCCCTTCAATGACATGACCTGAGTGAGTGGACTGGGCACCCTTTTCAGTGCCATGAACTGGGGTGTGAGGGCCGGTCACTTTCAGTGCCATGACCCGGCGTGTGAGGGGGCGGTCACCCCTTTAGTCTCATGACCCGGGTGGTGATGGCTGCACCCGTTTAGGTCTATGACAGGTGGAGGGCTGGCACACCTTCAGTGCCATGTCCAGGGGTGTGACGGCCGGGCACCGCTTTTAGTGCCATGACCTGGGGTGTGTGGAGGCTGGCTCGATTTTAGTTCCATGAATCGGGGTGTGAGGGCCGGGCATCCTTAGCACCATGACCGGGGTGTGAGGGCCGGGCACCCTTCATTGCTATGACCCGGGATGTGAGGGCCGGTGACTCCTTCAGTGCCATGACCCTGGTGTGAGGGGTTCCATTTCAGTGCCATGAATCGGGGGTGGAGGGCCGGACACCCCTCTAGCAACATGACACGGGATATAAGGGCCGGGCACCCCTTCAATGACATGACCCTCGGTGTGTTTGCTGGGTACCCGTTTAGGTCTATAACCAGGTGTGAGGGCCGGGCACTCTTCAGTGCCATGGCCAGGGGTGTGACGGCCGGGCACCCTTCAGTGACATGACCGGGTGTGAGGGCCTGGGCACTACTCAGTGCCATGAAATGGTGTGTGAAGGCCGGGCAACCCTTACAGTGCTGTGAACCGGGGTGTGAGGGCTGGCACCCCTTCACATGACACGGGGTGTGAGGGCCGGGCACCCCTTCAGTGCCATGAATCGAGGCGTGAGGCCGGGCACCCCTTCAGCACCATGACCTGGGGTATGAGGGCCGAGCAGCCCTTCAGTGCTATGACCCGGGGTGTGGGGCCGGGAAACCTTTCAGTGACGATTCCCGGGGTGGCCAAGACTGTGCCTTCAATGACATGACCCGGGTGTGTGGGCAGGGCACCTGTTTAGGTCTATGACCAGGGGTGTTGGGGCAGGAACCCCTTGAGTGACATGACCCGGGGCGTCAGGGCCGGGCACCCCTTAGTGCCATGAGCCGGGGTGTGAGGGCCGGGCACCAGCAGTGCCAAGAAACGGGGTGTGAGGTGGGCACCCATTCAGTGCCATGAATCGGGGTGTGGTGGGCACCCCTTCAGCACCATGACCCTGGGTGTGAGGGCTGGGCATGATTTCAGTGCCATGAATCGGGGGTGAGGGCCGGGCACCCCTTCAATGACATGAACCTGGAGGTGTGGGCCGGGCACTTTGAGTGCCATGAGCCGGGGGTGTGAGGGCCGGTCCTCATTGTGCCAAGACCCGGGATGTGAGGCCGGGCAACCCTTCAGCACTATGACCTGGGGTGTGAGGGCAGGCTCGATTTAGTGCCAAGAATCGAGGTGTGAGGTCCGGCACCCTCAAGCACCATGACCCAGGGTATGAGGGCCGGGCACACCTTCAGTGCCATGGCCAGGGGTGTGATGTGGGCACCGCTTCAGTGCCATGACCCGGGTGTGAGCCAGGGGAACCCAGTGACATGACAAGGGCGTCAGGGCGGGCACCCCTTCGGTGCCATGAGCCGGGGGTGTGAGGGCTGGGCACTCCTTCAGTGCCATGGCCGGGGTGTGAGGGCTGGGCACCCTCCTTAGCCTGGCCGGGTGTGAGGGCGGGCACCCCTGGTCATGACCCGGGGTGTCAGGGCCAGACACCTGTCCCAGAACCATGGCCCGTGGTGTGAGTGCCGTCACTCTTTCAGCCCTCGGCCGGGGTGTGATATCCGGGCACCCCTTCAGCTCCATGACCCGGTATGTGAGGGCTGGGCATCCTTGCCCATGGCCCGGGGTGTGAGGGCCGGGCACCTCCCAGCACCTGGCCGGGTGTGAGGCCGGGCACCTCAGTGCCATGACCCGGCGTGAGGTGGGCACCTTCAATGACATGACCCGGGTGAGTGGATGGGCACCCTTTCAGTGCCATGAACTGGGGTGTGAGGCCGATCCTCCTTCAGTGCCATGACCTGGCGTGTGGGGCCTGGCACCCCTTCCATGGCGGCCGGGGTGTGATGGCCGGGCACCCGTTTAGGTCTACGACAAGGGGTGTGAGTGCTGGCACACCTTCAGTGCCATGTCCAGGGTGGACGGCCGGGCACCCTTTTAGTGCCATGACCTGGGGTGTGAGCCTGGCTCGATTTTAGTTCCATGAATCGGGTGTGAGGGCCGGGCATCCTCCAGCACCATGGCCTGGTATAGGGCCGGCACCCCTTCAGTGCTATGACCCGGGATGTGAGGCCGGTGACTCCTTCAGTGCCATGACCTTGGGGTGTGAGGCCGGGGCTCGATTTCAGTGCCATGAATCGGGGTGTGAGCGCGGGCATCAGCTAGCACCATGACACGGGATATAAGGGCCGGCCCCTTCAATAACATGACCCGGGGTGTGTTTGCAGGTACCCGTTTAGGTCTATAACCAGGGGTGTGAGGCCGGGCACACCTTCAGTGCCATGGCTAGTGGTGTGACGGCCGGGCACCTTCAGTGACATGACCCGGGGTGTGAGGGCCGGGCACTATTCAGTGCCATGAAATGGGTGTGAGGCTGGGTACACCCTACAGTGCTTGAACCGGGGTGAGGGCCGGGCACCCTTTCCCGGGGTGTAGGGGCAGGCACCTCAGTGCCATGAATCAGTGTGAGGCCGTTGCTCGTTTCAGTGCCATGAATCGGGGTGTGAGGCTGGGCACCCTTCAGCACCATGACCTGGGGTGAGGGCCGAGCAGCCCTTCAGTGCTATGACCCGGGGTGTGAGGGCACCCTTTCAGTGACATGACCCGGGGTGAGGGCGGTGATCCTTCAATGACGTGACCTGGGGTGTGTGGGCAGGCACCCGTTTAGGTCTGACCAGGGGTGTGAGGGCCGGGAACCCTGAGTGACATGACCTGGGCGTCGGGCGGGGGCACCCCTTCAGTACCATAGGCGGTGTGAGCCGGACCCCAGCAGTAACAAGAAACGGGGTGTGGGTGCGGGCACCCATTCAGTGCCATGAATCGGTGTGAGGCCGGGCACCCTTCAGCACCATGACCCTGGGGTGAGGGCTGGGCATGATTCAGTGTCATGAATCAGGGTGTGAGGGCCGGGCACTATTTCAGTGCCATGAAATGGGGGTGTGAGCCGGGCAACCCTACAATGCTGTGAACCGGGGTGTGGGGCCTTGCACTTCTTCCATGGGTGTGAGGGCGGGCACCTTCAGCGCCATGACCTGGGGTATGGGTTCGGCCACCCCTTAGGTGCTATGACCTGGGGTGTGAGGGCGGGCACCCTGTGTGCATGACCCGGGGTGTGAGGACCGAGGAACCCTTCAATGACATGAACCTGGAGTGTATGGGCCGGGCTTTAGTGCCATGACCCGGGATGTGAAGGCCGGGCAACCCTTCAGCACTATGACCCGGGGTGTGAGGGCCGGGCTCGATTTCAGTGCCAAGAATCGGGGTGTGAGGTCCGGGCACCCCTCAAGCACCATGACCCAGGGTATGAGGGCCAGGCACACCTTCAGTGCCATGGCCAGGGGTGTGACGGCTGGGCACCGCTGCAGTGCCATGACCCGGGGTGTGAGGGCCGGGCACCCCTTCAGTGACATGACAAGGGGCGTCAGGGCCGGGCACCCCTTCAGTGCCATGAGCCGGGGTGTGAGGGCCGGGCACTCCTTCAGTGCCATGAAACGGGGTGTGAGGGCCGGGCGCCCCTACAAAGCTATGAACCGGGGTGTGAGGGCCGGGCACCCCTTCACATGACACGGGGTGTGAGGGCCCGGCACCCTTTGAGTGCCTTGAACCGGGGTGTGATGGCCGGGCACCCCTTCAGCTCCATGACCCGTGGTGTGAGCGCCGGGAACCGCTTCAACCCCATGGCCTGGGGTGTAAGGGCCGGGCACCCCTTTAGGTCCATGATCCGGGGTATGAGGGCCGTTCACCTCTTCAGTGACTTGACCCGGGGTGTGAGGGCCAGGCACCCCTTCAATGACATAACCCGGAGTAAGTGGACCGGGCACCCTTTCAGTGCCATGAAACGGGGTGTGAGGGCCTGGCACCCTTCAGACATGACCTGAGTGAGGGATCCGGCACTTTCAGTGCCATGAACTGGGTGAGGGCTGGTCACTTCAGGCGCTATGACCTGGCTTAGAGGCTGCACCCCTTCAATGACATGACCCGGAGTGAGTGGACCGGGCACCCTTTCATTGCCATGAACCGGGGTGTGAGGGCCGGTCACTCCTTTAGTGCCATGACCCGGCGTGTGACGGCCGGGCACCCCTTCAGCCCCATGACCCGGGGTGTGATGGCCGGGCACCCGTTTAGGTTTATGACAAGGGGTGTGAGGGCCGGGCACACCTTCAATGCCATGTCCAGGGATGTGACGGCCGGGCGCCGCTTTAGTGCCGTGACCTGGGGTGTGAGTGCCGGGCTCCATTTTAGTTCCATGAATCGGGGTATGAGGGCCGGGCATCCTTCCAGCACCATGACCCGGGGTATGAGGGCCGGGCACCCCTTCAGTGCTATGACCCGGATGTGAGGGCCGGTGACTCCTTCAGTGCCATGACCCGGGGTGTGGCTGGGCTCGATTTCAGTGCCATGAATCAGGGTGTGAGGGGGCACCTCTAGCACCATGACACGGGATATGAGGCCAGGCACCCAATGACGTGACCCCAGGTGTGTTTGCCCGTACCCGTTTGGAGTCTATAACCAGGGGTGTAGGGCCGGGCACACCTTCAGTGCCATGGCAGGGGTGTGACGGCCGGGCACCCTTAGTGACATGACCCGGGTGTGAGGGCCGGGCACTATTAGTGCCATGAAATGGTGTGTGAAGGCCAGGCAACCCTACAGTGCTGTGAACCGGGTGTGAGGCCAGGGCACCCCTTCAGTGCCATGAATCGAGGCGTGAGGGCAGGCCTCGATTTCAGTGCCATGAATCGGGGTGTGAGGGCAGGGGCTTGCCACACCATGACCTGGGTATGAGGGCAGGCAGCCCTTCAGTGCTATGACCCGGGGTGTGAGGGCAGGGAACCTTAGTGACATGACCCGGGGTGTGAGGGCAGGGCACACGTTTGATCTATGACCAGGGTGAGAGGGCCGGGAACCCCTTGAGTGGCCTGACCAGGGCGTCAGGGCCAGGCACCCTTCAGTGCCATGAGCCGGGGTGTGAGGGCCGGGCACCCCAGCAGTGCCAAGAGCAAGGGTGTGGTGCAGGCACCCATTCAGTGCCATGAATCGGTGTGAGGCCAGGCACCCCTTCAGCACCATGACCCTGGGTGTGGGCTGGGCATGATTTCAGTGCCATGAATCGGGGTGTGAGGGCCGGGCACCCCTCTGCACCATGACCGGAGTGAAGCGGGCACCTGAGTGCTATGACCCGGGGTGAGGCCGGGCACCCTTCAGTGACATGACCCGGGGTGTGAGGACCAGAACCCCTTCAATGACATGAACCTGGAGTGTGTGGGCCGGGCACCTTTGAGTGCCATGACCCGGGGTGTGAGGGCGGTCACTCCTTCAGTGCCATGACGGGATGTGAGGGCCAGGCAACCCTTCAGCACTATGACCCGGATGTGAGGCCGGAGGCTCGATTTCAGTGCCAAGAATCGGGGGTGTGAGGTCCGGGCACCCCTCAAGCACCATGACCCAGGGTATGAGGGCCGGGCGCCTTCAGTGCCATGGCCAGGGTGTGACGGCTGGGCACCGCTTCAGTGACTAGACCCAGGGGTGTGAGGGCCGTTGAACCCCTTCAATGACTGACAGGGGCGTCAGGGCCAGGCACCCTTCAGTGCATGAGCCGGGGTGTGACAGCCAGGCACTCCTTCAGTGCCATGAGAGCAGGGGTGTGAGGCCTGGGCGACCCTACAGAGCTATGAACCGGGGTGTGAGGGCCCGGGCCACTTCACATGACACGGGGTGTGAGGCCCTCTTGAGTATGAATCGGGGTGTGATGGCCAGGCTGCCCTAGCTCCATGACCCGTGGTGTGAGCGCCGGAACCGCTTCAACCTCATGGCCTGGGGTGTGGGGCCAGGCACCCCTTGGGGTGACCCGGGGTATGAGGCCGTTCACCGCTTAGTGACATGACCCGGGTGTGAGGGCCAGGCACCCCTTTAGTGACATGTCCCGGGGTGTGAGGGCTGGGCACCCTTTCAGTGTCATGAAACGGGGTGTGAGGGCCAGTCCTCATGCTGAATGACCCGGCGTGTGAGGTGGGCACCCTTCAATGACATGACCGGGGTGAGTGGACCGGGCACCCTTTCAGTGCCAGGGTGTGAGGGCGGTCACTCCTTCAGTGCCATGACTCGGCGTGTGAGGGCCGGGCACCCCTTCAGCCCCATGACCCGGGGTGGGTGGCCGGGCACCCGTTTGGAGTCTATGACAAGGGGTGTGAGGCCGGGCACACCTTCAATGCCATGTCCAGGGTGGCGGCCGGGCACCTTTAGTGCCATGACCTGGGGTGTGAGGGCCGGGCAGTTTAGTTCCATGAATCGGGGTGTGAGGGCCGGGCATCCCAGCACCATGACCCGGGTATGAGGGCCAGGCACCCTTTCAGTGCTATGACCCGGGATGTGAGGGCCGGTGACTCCTTCAGTCCATGACCCGGGGTGTGAGGCCGGCACCCCTTCAGCACCATGCAGGGGTGTGTTTGCCGTGTTCCCTTGGTGCAGCCGGGGTGTGAGGCCGGTCACCCGTTGGGTCTATAACCAGGGTGTGAGGGCCGGACACACCTTCAGTGCCATGGCCAGGGGTGTGGCCGGGCACCACTTCAGTGCCATAACCCGGGGTGACGGCCGGGACCCCTTCAGTGACATGACCGGGTGTGAGGGGGCACTATTTCAGTGCCATGAAATGGGGTGTGAAGGCCGGGCAACCCTACAGTGCTGTGAACCGGGGTGAGTGGGGCTGGGCACCCCTTCAGTGCCATGTCCAGGGTGTGACGGCCGGGCACCTCAGCTCCATGACCCGTGGTGTGAGGGCGGGGAACGATTCAACTCCATGACCTGGGGTGTGAGGGCCGGCACCTTTGAGTCCGACCCGGGTGAGGCTTGCCCCTTCAGTGACATGACCCGGGGTGTGATGTCCAGGCACCCTCCACCTGACCCGGGGTGTGTTTGCCCGTGTTCCTTTCAGTGCCATGACCCGGGGTGTGAGGCCGGGCACCCGGTTGGTTCTATAACCAGGGGTGTGAGGCCGGGCACACCTTCAGTGCCATGGCCAGGGTGTGACGGCCGGGCACCAGTGCCATAACCCAGGTGTGACGGCCAGGCACCTTCAGTGACATGCCAGGGGTGTGAGGGCGGGCACTATTTCAGTGCCATGAAATGGGGTGTGGCCGGAACAGTGCTGTGAACCGGGGTGTGAGGCCGAGGCACCCCTTCAGTGCCATGTCCAGGGTGTGACGGCCAGGCACCTCCTGCCTCCTATGCCCAGGTGTGAGGCCGGGAACCGATTCAACTCCATGACCTGGGGTGGGGCCAGGCACCCTTGGAACCATGACCGTGAGGCCGTGCACCCCTTCAGTGACATGACCCGGGTGTGATGTCAGGCACCCTCAGCTCCATGACCCGGTATGTGAGGGCTGAGCATCCCTCCATGGCCCGGGGTGTGAGGGCCAGGCACCCAGTGCCATGAGCCGGGGTGTGGGGGGCTGCAGTGCCAAGAGCAGGGGTGTGAGGTGCGGGCACCATTCAGTGCCATGAATCAGGGGTGAGGCCGGGCACCCCTTCAGCACCATGACCCTGGGTGTGGGGCTGGGCATGATTTCAGTGCATGAATCGGGGTTTGAGGCCGGGCACCTCTGCGTGACCCGGGGTATGAGGGCAGGCACCCTTTAGGTGCTATGACCCGGGGTGTGAGGCCAGGCACCTTCAGTGACATGACCCGGGGTGTGAGGACCAGGGACCCCTTGTGACATGAACCTGGGTGTGTGGGCCCAGGCTGCCCCAGGTGCATGACCCAGTCTCCCGGGATGTGAGGGCCAGGCAGCCTTCGCACTGAGCCGGGTGTGAGGGCAGGCTCGATTTCAGTGCAGAATGGGTGTGAGGTCCAGGGAACCCCTCAAGCACCATGACCCTGGGTATGAGGGCGAGGCACACCTTCAGTGCCATGGCCAGGGGTGTGACGGCTGGGCACCGCTTCCAGTGCCATGACCCGGGGTGTGAGGGCCGGGCACCCTTCAGTGACATGACAAGGGCGTCAGGGCCAGGCACCCCTTCAGTGCCATGAGCCGGGGTGTGAGGGGCCGGGCACTCCTTCAGTGCCATGAAAGCAGGGTGTGAGGGCAGGCGCCTTCAGCTCCATGACCCGTGGTGTGAGCGCCGGGAACCGCTTCAACCCCGCGGCCTGGGGTGTGGGGCAGGCACCCCTTGGATCCATGACCCGGGGTATGAGGGCGTTCACCTTCAGTGACATGACCGGGGTGTGAGGGCCAGGCACCCAGTGACATGTCCCGGGGTGTGAGGCCGGGCACCTTTCAGTGCCATGAAACAGGGTGTGAGTGCCTGGCACCTTCAATAACATGACCGGGGTGAGTGGACCAGGCACCCTTCCAGTGCCATGAACCGGGGTGTGAGGCCGGTCCTCCTTCCAGTGCCATGACCCGGCGTTTGACGGCCGGAGCCTTCAGCCCCATGACCCGGGGTGTGATGGCCAGGCACCCGTTTAGAGTCTATGACAAGGTGTGAGCTGGGCACCCCAGCACCATGACCTGGGGTATGAGGCCGAGCAGCCGCTTCAGTGGAGCCTTCAATGGCATGACCAGGTGTGTGGGCCGGGCACCTGTTTGGGTCTATGACCAGGGGTGTGAGGCCGAGACCCTGGTGGCATGACCCGGCGCGTCAATGCCGGGCACCCCTTCAGTGCCATGAGCCGGGGTGTGAGGCCAGGCACCCAGCAGTGCCAGAAGCGGGGTGTGAGTGCGGGCACCCATTCAGTGCCATGAATCGGGGTGTGAGGCCAGGCACCTTGAGCACCATGACCCTGGGTGTGAGGGCTGGGCATGATTTCAGTGCCATGAATCGGGGTGTGAGGCCGGGCACCCTCTAGCACCATGACCCGGGGTATGAGGCCGGGCACCCCTTGAGTGCTATGACCCGGGGTGTGAGTGCCGGGCACCCTTTCAGTGACATGACCCGGGGTGTGAGGACCAGGAACCCCTTCAATGACATGAACCTGGGTGTGTGGGCAGGGCACCCTTTGAGTGCCATGACCCGGGGTGTGAGGGCCGGTCACTCCTTCAGTGCCATGACCCAGGATGTGAGGGCCGGGCAACCCTTCAGCAACCCGGGGTGTGAGGCCGGTCTCGATTTCAGTGCCAGAATCAGGGGTGTGAGGTCGGGCACCCTGAAGCACATGAGCCAGGGGTATGAGGGCCAGGCACACCTTCAGTGCCATGGCCAGGGTGTGACGGCTGGGCACGCTTCAGTGCCGGTGTGAGGGCCAGGCACCTTCAGTGACATGAAGGCGTCAGGGCCAGGCACCTTCAGTGCCATGAGCCGGGTGTGAGGGCCGGGCACCCCATCAGTGCCATGAAACGGGGTGTGAGGTCGAGGCTGCATGACCCAGGGGTGTGAGGCCGGGCACCCATTAGTGCCATGAATCAGGGGTGTGAGGCCGGGCACCTTCAGCACCATGACCCGGGGTGTGTGAGGGCTGGGCATGATTTCAGTGCCATGAATCAGGGGTGTGAGGGCCGGGCACACCTCTAGCATCATGATCCGGGGTATGAGGGCGGGCACCCTTAGTGCTATGACCCGGGGTGTGAGGCCGGGCACCCTTTCAGTGACATGACCCTGGGTGTGAGGACGGGAACCCCTTAAGTGGCATGAACCTGGAGTGTGGGCGGGCACCCTTTGAGTGCCATGACCCTGGGTGTGAGGCCGGTCCTCCTTCAGTGCCATGACCAGGATGTGAGGGCCAGGCAACCCATCAACATGACCCGGGGTGTGAGGCCGGGCTCGATTTCAGTGACAGAATCAGGGTGTGAGGTCGGGCACCCTCAAGCACCATGACCCAGGGTATGAGGCCAGGCACCCCTTCAATGACATGACCTGGGGTGTGGGGCGAGGCCCCTTCAGTGCCATGAACCGGGATGTGAGGCCGGGCACCCGTTTAGAGTCTATAGCCAGGGTGAGGGCCAGGCACCTTCAGTGCCATGGCCAGGGGTGTGACGGCCGGGCACCTTCCAGTGCCATGACCCGGGTTGTGAGGCCAGGGAACCCCTTCAGTGACATGAACCAGGGTGTGAGGGCGGGCACCCTTCACGCCTGACAGTATGTGTGTGTGTGTGTGTGTGTGTGGG
>NW_024728808.1:0-12411 GCF_018991925.1 Homarus americanus | reverse complement strand
CCTCAAAGTAACATAAAAGGTAGCCAATATCTACCCTTGATCAGTCACTTTATGTAGATGTCAATTGTGTCATTTTTCTAGACTTAGTGCCCCCTGGAGGAGAAAGTAAATACAATGTTGATATATTTTGGTCACAACACACACTAGTAGATTATTTTTCCTTTTTAACTAAATAATTAACACTATGAAGCTAACTAATTATATAACTCAAAGATGGTAACCAATATGGCGTCGATATTGTTCACATACTCTATGATAAATAGATGTATTGTCTGTTTAATTTTAGGGAAGAATTTAATTTATAAACTTTTGAGAATCTGGATACAGGAGTTTTGTCTTTGTGTGTGTGTGTGTGGTGATGATGATGCATACTTTCCTCTGCAGTGAAAAAAATATCTTGACATTGCAAAGTTTAATTGTAAGCCGAAGGAACGTTTGTAATGTGACTTGTTATGTGAAATTGTAACTTGAAATTCTTTGTGAAAACATATTTCCCTATAAAGTTTGGCAATAAATGAAGTATTACATCAAGGTACTGTGTTCTCAGAGTACTACTATGTGATTTATACAAGGCTCAGGGTGTAAGATTTAGGAGAGAAAGTTAGACTACCTGAGCTGAAAGATTTTATAGTAAATGCTCTGTATTGGGGAAATTTTACAGTAATAAAATATACTACTGGCTGATTTTTCTCTACTATGCATTAAAATTCAATGATAGGTATTATGTTTTATCTTCAAGCCAGATATAATGACCACACATGAACTTATAATGTGCAATATCTTGATAACACATTAGCTGCAACATTACACATAGTCCAGTGTATGTGTAGTGAGGGACATCTACCTAAATGAGTTATAGAATGTGGAGTTGAGGCAAAAAAATGTTGGGACATGTTTGAGATCATCAGTTGAGCCAAACGTTTATACTCAATATTGTTTTAATGGTATTTTAGAGCGACTGAAAAATGTAAACAAAATGTAATGGGTTAGGTGATTACATACCAATAAGCAGGTTAAAGAGGGAGAATGAATACACACACACACACACACACACACACACACATATCAAGCCATTCTCACATTATCACCAGATTATCGGCATACCTGGTCGGTGGACACCTGCCTCCTCCTCCTCCTCCTCACCTTGCTAATATGCTAATATGCTAATATGCTCTGGTATGTTCCAGTCTATTTAAGATATGCTCCCATCTATCTTAAAGGGCTTATGCTAGGTTGGTCTGATATGCTCCTCAAAGACTATGCTGATATACTCTTGTCATCTGATATGCCATTATGTTCATATCACTCTAAAGGATATACTAATATGTTCTGATATGTTGGTATGGTTCTGTCTCTCAGAGGGTGTGCTGATGTACTATAAGAGCATATGGGGTATGCTGATATACTTGGTTATGTAGCTAGGCTCATATCTCTCTTACAGGGTATGCTAATATACCCTGATATGCTTGCATCTATCTCTGAGCGTATACTGGTTGACTGTAATGACATAAGAGAAATGCTGGTATGCTTCTAAGGGAATATGTTAACATACTCTAATAATAATTTGAAATGAGGTTAGCTATACCTTAGATTCAGGGGATATACTGATATGATATGAATTAACCTAGAAGTATACTGATATGTTCTCAAGGCATTCAGGGGATCTGTTAGTATGCTTCGACATACTTTCGGAACAAGGTAAACTGGACCTTCAGAAGATAGGGTGATATGCTGACATATTCTGATGATCTAAGAGAGAGTGGAAGACTATGAGAGCTAGTTAATATACTCAGGTATGTTGATATCCCTTCATGGCACTTGGGATATATGGTAATATACTCCGATGTGTCTCTTTGGATATACTGATATGCCACTAATGGGTCCCCAGAAAGCAGGAGACAAGTTGATCTGCTTCGAGGACACTAATCTGTATAATGATTTTTTCCCTGACTGTTGGCATTTTATATATTTCAGGCCGTTGCTTAAGTATTATAGCATATTTTTGGCCGTTCCTGAAAGATATTTCACAGCCGGATTAAAATATATGCCGCCGTCACTGGCTTCTGGTTTATTCCGGCGACGCGATTATATTTTTGATATGCTTTGTTACCAGTCAAGGAATATGCTGATATGTTCTGACACTTCTCAGTGATTACCCTGATATACTTAGATACCTGACAGTATTTATTGGAGTATAGTGTCCTATACTCTGATGTCATTCTAGTGATATGCTGATGAGCTGACATACCGCTTTATGTAACTGTGATATATTGAATTATATACATCCATTCCTCACGCTTAATATATATGATATTCTAAACAATGCTGATATTATTTATGTTATACCCTGATTATATACTAACATACTACAGTGTCATTTATAGTGTATGATATTAAACATTCGGGGGGTATACTTTGAGGTTATTTAGAGAATATGATGGCAAACGGTGATATACTCTGATGCCATATTTGGTATACACAGATATATTGATATAATTTATATAATATACCGATAGATATAACTAAATATCTGTGAAGTAAATCCTGTACTTTTTGATATACCATTCAGGGAGAAGGTATGCTAATATACCACGATAGCACCCGTCTCTCAGCGCTAATATACCCTGATGGCACACTTAACATCCTGGCGCCGGTCGTGGGGTATACTGATATGCTAAAGTCTTCTTCATCTTCTAATATCTCGACTTCAGCTTCGTAAACTGTGATTACTTAAACGTATTTAACGCTCGTTTACGTAACTTTTTTGTAGAATAAATAAATGTATATCCGGGGTTCTTCTGTTTCTTTGTCCATCTGATGTTCGCGTCCATGTTGAGGAGAACCACTTAGCAGGGCTCGCATTTTCCCATAATGTGTTACCTCAAGTTCCATAATTTGCACTTAGTGAAGCCACGATATCCCGCGTTATGTTGCCCGTCTTACTTCCTTCTGGGTTATGTGTCTTAAGTTGGTGAAAAATTAAATTAAGGCTGAATTATTGTTAAATGTTAAGGTATTATAGAACTTGTCTGTCGTGTTGTTAATATAACATAGTTTCACCAGCAGTATGTACTCAAGAGCTTATTAACATCGTTGACGAGTCAGAGCCGCAACACTGAACCAATCTATATGAACATTAACACAAAAAATAAATTGTTACATTACATCGACTATCAAGACATAACTTACAATACAAATTAATAAATAATTGTACCAGGCAGATAAAAATATTAGTTACAAAAAATTATGAAAATAGTCTTAATGTTCACGCCAGAACTTACCCCATAACAAAAGCCATACAACATTTTCCCAGTTAAGACTTCGTTAAGTACAATCTCAAACTCCTTCTCAGAAACTGTGTGTTGGTGGTGTGCCACGTGTGGTGTGTGTGTGTGTGTGTGTGTGTGTGACAGCACCTTTGATTTATACAAATATTCACCCAAATGAATAACACCAAGTAATTCACCATGTTATTCACGACTCTTAGATCACTTGGCTTGCGTCTCTCAAAAGGTCGAGCCAGGGTCAGCTGATTCAGTAAACACCGCTCACATTAATAGGGACCTGCCACACTTTGCCATAAACAGATAAATTGTACCCGGAATTTTCCCCCCACACACTCATCATTGTCACTTTATGTAACTTGCTGACAAAACCCATGACCCTTCAGGCCTTTTACGCCCTTAATGCATGAGTCATAAAGGCAAGCATGAACTCCGCATGCTTCCCAGTTGGGCACTGTAAACGCTTCTGCGCTTCACCTTGCACAGGATGTAAGGTGGTGCCCAATAAACTAGCCCCCTCGTGGGCAATCTGTAATCACTACCACTGTCTCGCGGCCCAGAGTAGTAGTTGGACATATCACTAGACAGGGAAATTCACACTTAACACAAGTGTTATCTCAAGGTCATATTCACAACACTTCCCTGGACAGAATTCATAATTTATTTTCTCATATTACATCTGTGTGTATACCTGCTACTAGATAAACAGAAAATGCCAAGAAGTGTTTACATCAAGCGCTGCCACTTAAGAGTTCCAAGAACTAAATTAAAACAATTAGTGTGTGTGTGTGCATGGTGTGAGTGTGCATGGTGTGTGTGTGTGCATGGTGTGAGTGTGCATGGTGTGTGTGTGTGTGAGTGTGCATGGTGTGTGTGTGTGCATTGTGTGTGTGTGTGTGTGTGTATATGGTGTGTGTTTGTTTGTTTGTATGGTGTGTGCATGGTGTGTGTGTGTGTGTTTGTGTATGTGTGTATGGTGTGTGTATGTGTATGGTGTGTGTATGTATGGTGTGTGTGATCGTGTGTGTGTGTGTATGTGTGTGTATGGTTTGTGCATGTACGGTGTGTGTATGGGTGTGTGTGATTGTGCATGGTGAGTGTGTGACTGTGTATGGGGTGAGTGTGTGTGTGTGTGTGTGTTTCCATTGCCATGAGGATATCATACAATTCTTAAAGCACTGGTCACATGGGCGCATTTTTTTTAGCAATTTCTTGCCGGAAAGTTATTTCGAGCAATTTTCGAGAAATTCGAGCAAGTTTTTGAAGCATTTTTATTGACAATCGTGATAGTCAATTTCTTGACTATTTCGAACAAGATTATCGGTTCAAAACCCGGTTAATACCATATTTAATGACAGGAAGCTTATTTATCGAGTATTTACCTTGGCTATATATAACATAGATCAATAACATTATGTATAAAATGCACAAACAGTTTTTTACGACACACTGAGTTTATTATTTGGGTGGTGTTTTAGCGTGTTTGTTTACAAAACACAAGCCCATACAGCCGGTCATTCTCCACACACTAACAACCCTCCCTACTGTAACTACGATAGTTGAACCAGTCTATATTAAACATTCGTTCCTCCTCCTCGCCAGCCACTTACGAGTCCCCAATAGTTTTTCTTCGCTTTCTCTCATTTCTTTTTAATAATAACAATAATACCAAGGATAGCTTCTGCGTCGTCTGCATTGTTGTTGTGATGTTCCGTCTCCCTTCTACTCGCACAGCGGCGTTAACTTTTTTTCTTGCTGTAGTAACTGAACCAAGAGCCACTCGTGTGACCACATTTGGAAGAAATTACTCGTAATTTCTTGCTCCAAATTAATTGCTCATCAAAGGGATCGTGTGACCGTAACTTAAGTCACCCTTTAAGAAAAACTGTAAATACTGATTCACAAAACTTAAGGATAATTTCTGACTTGGAACCATAGGTGTAATGCAGAAAACAGTTATTATATTCTAAAACCTACCCAAGAAATCTTTTACCCACTTACGATATAATTCTTTTCTATTCCATCAATAGATGTTATTTTACTTTTTTATACGTATTTTTATTTTAGTAATTTATAAACTATTTTCTTTATATACTTCATTACCTTTTAGTGTAATGAAGAGAATGAATTACAGAAGGGTTTTATAATTATATTGCGAACAATATTTTTCCTCGCAATAAATAAACAATGACGATGATCTTGTTTACAATATGGAGCTTGATGTCTTACTCCATGTTCGTTTATTACATTTTCTGCCATACCCGACTGTTCTTTTCTTTCTTGTGGTGAAGGTTTTTGACAATTGATATATATATATAAAGTTGAGTTAAGAATAATGACTCTGATATTATAGCCATTAGGTCCTGAATAATAAGTGGTGTCTAAGTGAACAAATGTATGATGTCTTCAATTACCAGCGTAGTGGGGGGTAACAGTGGGGGTAGAAGCGAAGGGTAGGAGTGAAGGGTGGGAGTAAGGCGTGGGAGTAAGGGGTGGGAGTAAGGGGTGGGAGTAAGGGGTGGGAGTAAGGCGTGGGAGTAAGGGTGGGAGTAAGGGGTGGGAGTAAGGGGTACAGGAGCCAAGAATTGGGAGTAAGGGGTGGGGAGTAAGGATGGGAGATGTGGGTGGGGAGTAAGGGGTGGGAGTAAGGGGTGGGAGTAAGGGGTGGGAATGAGGCGTGGGGAGTAAGGCGTGGAATCAGGGCGTGGGGAGTAAGGGGTGGGGAGTAAGAGTTGGGAGTAAGGGGTGGGAGTAGGGGAGTTGGGGGTAGGGCGTGGGAGTGGGCGTGGGGAGTAAGGGTGGAGTAAAGATTAGGAGTAAAGGGTGGGAGTAAGGGGTGGGAGTAAGGGTGGGAGTAAGGGGTGGGAGTAAGGGGTAGGAGTAAGGGGTAGGAGTAAGGGGTGGGAGTAAGGGGGTGGGAGTAAGTGGTGGGAGTAAGGGGTGGGAGTAAGGCATGGGAGTAAGGCGTGGGAGTAAGGGTGGGAGTTAGGGGTGTGAGTAAGGGGTGGGAGTAAGGGGTAGGGTAAAGGGGGTGGGAGTAAGGGGGGGTGGGAGTAAGGGTGGGAAGTAGGAGTGGGGAGTAAGGCGTGGAGTGGGGTGGGAGTAAAGAGTTGGGAGTGAGTGTGATGAGGGGTGGGGAGTGGGGATTGGGGTGGGGAGTTGGGATGGGGAGTTGGGAATAGGGCGTGGAAGTGAAGTTGGGATTAAGGTTGGGATTAAGGAGTTGGAATTGAGGGGTGGGGTGAGGGAGTTGTGATGAGAGTTGGCAGTGAGAGTTGTGATGGGGGTGGGAGTGGAGTTGGGAGCAGGGGTGCAGTAAGAGGGTGGAAGCAGGGGTTGGAAGCAAGGGGGTGGGAGTGGGGGTGTGGAGTGAAGTGTGGGGTGGGGAGTGGTGGGAGTGGGGCTAAGTAGGGTGGGAAGTAAGGGGTAGGAGTAAGGGGTAGAAGTAAGGGGTAGAAGGAAGGGGTGGGAGCAAGGGGTGGGAATAAGGGGTGGGAATAAGGGGTGGGATTAAGGGGTGGGAGTAAGGGGTAGGAGTAAGGGGTAGGAGTGACGAGTAAGAATGTAGGACAAGAGGGAGGGGTAGCAGTGGGGGGTAGGGTTAGGTTACAAACTTCTATTTACTTCATCATCTGTATCCTGCTGGTGATGTTCTCTCTTTAAACAATTTGTAAAATAAATAAATAAATGGTCAGGTGTATCAACATTTTATAAAAGTATTTGTGAAGCTGTAAAATACTTAGATATAAACTTTTAATTCAACTCTGTAATAAAAATAATTGCAATAATGAATCTAAACAAGAAATGAACTGGGTGAAAAAAATCTACAAAATACTAAAAATATAAAAAGAAGAATTACAGTAAAACCTGAATCATTGTAATAAACATTATTAAACTTTTCGTTGTTATGACCTAAAACAAACAAGGAAGACTCGTCTAGATTTTCGCTCTGTGAATTAACTCCTTGGATAGCTTTTGGGCAAGAGGGGAGTTACTCCGACTTATTCCGTGAAAATATTCCCAACTGTCCATAGAATCCGTTACAGTTTCCTTTATAGTAAGTGACTCACAAATGATTAATATTCCCATTCACCAATACTTTATTATATCAGAGAACAGTGCAGAGATAAGCTGGCCAATGAGCGATGGTCAAAGATAATACAGATTTAATACTGGATTGATAAGTACAGCTATAGTGATTTGTTTCATGTTACAGTAATAATAAACTTTATCAAATGTTATAACTACCAAAGTGTTATTTTCGTGATCGATACCCTGCTGCCAGGATTATAACATCGTTTAAAAGTTCAGTAAAAATATCATGCAGATTAAAACCTAACCTAGTGTATCGTAAACTAACTTAGCCTTTCCTAAGCTAACTTAGACTATCCTAAACTAGCCTAACCTATCCTAATCACACCAAACCTAACCTATCCTAAATTTATATATCATCAACAGATTTATAGATATGTTGGAGAAATAATTATCAAGAGTTTGTTGTCTCTGCAAATGTATTTTAAAAAAAAGAAAATGAAATTAAAACTTTCTAGAGAACTCAATTGTATCATGAGCGTTGCGGCTTGGTTAGGTTAGGTAACATTAGGTTAGGTTAGATAAGGTAAGGTAAGATTAGGTAAGGTGAGGTAGTGTTAGGGTTAAATACATTTTACTAATTTTGCATCAAAATAATCACGACTGAAGGTATCGGATAAAAAACCTCTGAATATATTTCTTTTTCTGAGAAAAAAAATTTCTTTACCACTTATTTTTTGCCCCACTTTTTTTATTAAGTTTGATGAACTTAGATTAGGTTAGGTATTATTTAACTCTGAGTCATGGGTACTTATTGGATACTTGGCAGAATAACTTGTTATAACTTGGTCCTAACAAAGGCGGAGTCTAAGCAAAAATGTTCACTTGACCTCATATTTCGATTTCATTACTGAAGGATATTTACAGCTATACCACATTAATAAGGTCTATCTGCAAGTTTATTCAGTCATAACAAAAAATATACCCTAAATGTGGACAATAAAAATCTTCTATTTTGGTACAAATTACTTGAAAAGTTGTAAGAAGACAAAAGCTGCATCTCTTCCATAAAGCGAGAAATAGAACAGCCAAGCCTCTTCTTGTCGTAAAAAAAAACTAATATTGTATTTTAGTATGTTGATATACAAAACATTTTCTTCATTATTCTATGATAAAACAAGTCTAACAAGCATTATTAAAACATATATCATTAATTTTTTTTCATGCAATCCGGAAATAGCGACTACTATATCCAGGTTGATCGTGTTGAGGTCCTGTAAGTTATAGGCTAGATTACGAGCTCACTTACGGAGTTCGATGCCAAATATTTGTTTTGAGAATCCCGATCGGAGACTGTAAGTCCAGTTACTTAGTAAACAAGTAGATACAGTGAAATAAACTGCTGTACCTAAATATTATGTAACTCAAAATATATTCCCAAAACAGCACGTTTACAGATGAAAATAAAAAAAAGCATAAATAATACAAACAAAATCAATTAATATGTTTTTATTACAGTATTTTTAAATATCAGAAGCGTAGGTTCAGCGCTTCTTTTGTGTCTTTTTCCCGGTGAAGATGTAGTCTCCCCATGGCAGGTACTGGTCCTTTTGTACACGGCAGAAAGTGGTAGTTTCCTTCTTCTTCTTGTTGTTTTGGATCTTGTTGTTTTGGGTCTTAGTGTGTTTTGTGGTCTGCAGTTTGTTAGATCGGGGGCCCTTCTCCTTCATCTGGCAAGGCTTCACCTCCACCTTAGTCACCTTCGATACAGTGCGTCGGAACACCATTGTGATGTACTGACACTAACAGCTCTCTCACTGAGGTCAAATCAAAATTTGACCATACAGAAAGAATTACCGTTTAATAAGGTTGGAATTTAAAGAAATTGACAACAAAATAAAGCTCTGTTTATCACTATAGTAAAGAGGGATGGTGTTTGTAAAGATGATGGATAGTGTTATAATATGTAGTGATGATGGATGGTGTTATATGTAGTGATGAAGGATGGCGTTATATTGTAGTAATGATGGATGGTGTTATATGTAGTGATGATAAGAGGGTAATATATGTAGTGATGATGGATGGTGTTATATATATATATTGATGATGCATGATGTTATATGTAGTGATGATGGTTGGTGTTATATGTAGTGATGCTGGATGGTGTTATATGTAGTGATGATGGATAGAGTTATATGTAAAGATGATGGATGATGTTATATGTAGTGATGATGGGTGGTGTTATATGTAGTGATGTTGGATGGTGTTATATGTAGTGATGATGGATGATATTATATGTAGTGATGATAGGATGGTTCTATATGTAGTGATGATGGATGGTGTTATATGTAGTGATTATGGATGATGTTATATGTAGTGATGATAGGTTGGTTTTATATGTAGTGATGATGGATGGTGTTATATGTAGTGATGATGGATGGAGTTATATGTAGTGATGATGGATGATGTTATATGTAGTGATGATGGTTGGTGTTATATGTAATGATGTCGGATGGTGTTATATGTCGTGATGGATGGTTCTATATGTAGTGATGGTGGATGGTGTTATATGTAGTGATGATGGATCGTGTTATATGTAGTGATGATGGATAGTATTATATGTAGTGATGATGATGGATGGTTTTATAAGTAGTGATGATGGATGTTATATGTAGTGATGAAGGATGGTGTTAGTGAAGATTGTGAAGTGAGATGTAGTGAAGATTGTGAAGTGAGATGTAGTGAAGATTGTGAAGTCAGATGTGGTGAAGATTGTGAAGTGAGATGTAGTGAAGATTGTGAAGTGAGATGTAGTGAAGATTGTGAAGTGAGATGTAATGAAGATTGTGAAGTGAGATGTAGTGAAGATTGTGAAGTGAGATATAGTGAAGATTGTGAAGTGAGATGTAGTGAAGATTGTGAAGTGAGATGTAGTGAAGATTGTGAAGTGAGATGTAGTGAAGATTGTGAAGTGAGATGTAGTGAAGATTGTGAAGTGAGATGTAGTGAAGATTGTGAAGTGAGATGTAGTGAAGATTGTGAAGTGAGATGTGGTAAAGATTGTGAAGTGAGATGTGGTGAAGATTGTGAAGTGAGATTTGGTGAAGATTGTGAAGTGAGATGTGGTGAAGATGGTGAAGTGAGATGTAGTGAAGATTGTGAATTGAGAAGTAGTGAAGATTGTGAAGTGGGATGTAGTGAAGGTTGTGAAGTGAGATGTAGTGAAGATTGTGTAGTGAGATGTAGTGAAGATTGTGAAGTGAGAGGTAGTGAAGATTGTGAAGTGAGATGTAGTGAAGATTGTGAAGTGAGATGTAGTGAAGATTGTGAAGTGAGATGTAGTGAAGATTGTGAAGTGAGATGTAGTGAAGATTGTGAAGTGAGATGTAGTAAAGATTGTGAAGTGAGATATGGTGAAGATTGTGAAGTGAGATGTAGTGAAAGATTGTGAAGTGAGATGTAGTGAAGATTGTGAAGTGAGATGTATTGAAGATTGTGAAGTGAGATGTAGTGAAGATTGTGAAGTGAGATGTAGTGAAGTTTGTGAAGTGGGATGTAGTGAAGATTGTGAAGTGAGATGTAGTGAAGATTGTGAAGGGGGATGTAGTGAAGATTGTGAAGTGAGATGTAGTGAAGATTGTGAAGTGAGATGTAATGAAGATTGTGAAGTGAGATGTAGTGAAGATTGTGAAGTGAGATGTAGTGAAGATTGTGAAGTGAGATGTAGTGAAGATTGTGAAGTGAGATGTAGTGAAGATTGTGAATTGAGAAGTAGTGAAGATTGTGAAGTGGGATGTAGTGAAGATTGTGAAGTGAGATGTAGTGAAGATTGTGAAGTGAGATGTAGTGAAGATTGTGAAGTGAGATGTAGTGAAGATTGTGAAGTGAGATGTAGTGAAGATTGTGAATTGAGAAGTAGTGAAGATTGTGAAGTGAGATGTGGTAAAGATTGTGAAGTGAGATATGGTGAAGATTGTGAAGTGAGATTTGGTGAAGATTGTGAAGTGAGATGTGGTGAAGATTGTGAAGTGAGATATGGTGAAGATTGTGAAGTGAGATGTAGTGAAGATGTGAAGTGAGATGTAATGAAGATTGTGAAGTGAGATGTAGTGAAGGTTGTGAAGTGAGATGTAGTGAAGATTGTGTAGTGAGATGTAGTGAAGATTGTGAAGTGAGATGTAGTGAAGATTGTGAAGTGAGATGTAGTGAAGATTGTGAAGTGAGATGTAGTGAAGATTGTGAAGTGAAATGTAATGAAGATTGTGAGGTGAGATGTAGTAAAGATTGTGAGGTGAACATAAGAACATAAGAACATAAGAAAGTGGGATACTGCAGGAGGCCGACTGGCCCATACAGGGCAGATCCCTTTCACACCCATCCCAGCACTTCCATGTGCCTATCCAACTTCGTCTTGAAGCTCCCTAGCGTCCCCGATCCTACTATAGCACTCGGTAGCCTATTCCACATATCCACAACTCTATTACCAAACCAGTGCTTGCCTATATCCTTTCTGAATTGGAATTTATCTAATTTAAAGCCATTTGTTCTAGTTATTTCGTTATTACCGAGCTCAGTCTGACCTCCATCTCTACCTTGTTAATCCCACTTTGCCCACTGTACACCTCTATCATATTCCCCAACTTACGCCTCTATAATGAATGTAAGCCTAAGCTTTTCAGTCTTTCTTCATATGGAAGGTTTCTAATATTATGGATCATTTTTGTCATTCTTCTTTGTACTCTCTCCAAAGAATCTATGTCCATTCTATAATAAGGACACCAGAACCGAACCGCATAATCCATGTGTGGCCTCACTAATGCTAGGTAAAGTTTCAAGATAACGTCAGCAGTTCTGTTACTCACAGACCTAGATATGAACCCAAGAATCCTGTTTGCCTTGTTGCGAACGCTAATACATTGTTTTCTAGGTTTCAAGTCGTTGCTAACAAATACACCTTGATTTTTTTCACAAACTGAGTTTTCTATTTCCGTGTTACCTAGTTTATACTTAACGTTTGTATTCGTCTTCCCTATCTGTAGTACCTTGCATTTATCACTATTAAACTTCATTTGCCAGTCTACTGACCACTCATGTA
>NW_024728807.1:0-29157 GCF_018991925.1 Homarus americanus | reverse complement strand
TTATTGGGTTGAGAATTCTTCCTGAATTGTTTTCTTATAACCCATATAAGGATGTAAAGTCCATTTCAACATAACTCTAGATTGCTAGAAGACCGAAGGTCAGCATTCGAAGGAACGCCAGTCTAGCAGCCTCGCTAAAGTTCCCCTGGAAGCTGAACCCGCTACTGAGGACATCAATAAAATATAGTTATGAAAAAGAAACTCAACTCTGGTCTTTGCTGAGTGCAATTAGAAACCGAGGGCGAAGCCCAAAGGTTTTTGTAGAACGAACATAAGAGTAGGAAGAGAGACAGTCATGGCATTCATACTAGCACGTGAATAATTGGGACAAAGAAAACCGGAAACAGTGTACATATATATTTATATATAAACATATATATCCCAAGATGTCTTTCAGTGAAGACAAGCCCGGGAGGGTGCAGCGACATTCACTGAGTGACTCAAGGGCAAGGAATCACAAACGATCTGGGACTTCATAGACGGTTGTGGTCGCCATGATGCTGACCAGAGATCATATAAGAAATTGTCCCAAATACAATAATTGAGAGACATAAACAAAATACAAGTCACTTACCTCACTGTGCTAATAAGTATAAATACCGTATATAAAATCCTCGTGGTCTTAGATTTCAGCAATTACAACACAAATTCACGGAGCCTTCTTTTGTGTGTATTGACAGCTGAATCGCCAGGCAAGAAGATGAAGGTTGTGATGAGTATGATGGGGGGGGAGGAGGGGTTTTGAGAATTGCAATTAAATGCCAGGTAACGACGTGTCCTCCTAATATTACTTATTAAGTAATTAATAGATGTTTTAATTGGCGTGTATGTTGGCCTGGCGAAGTTAGCTAGGAATTAACATAGCTAGGTAACATGCTGAGCGTCGGATTCTGTGTTGAACAAAAGAACAATAACGTAGCTCACAGCTTGGCCTAGTAAGGAGTGATGAGATCTTCATGTTTCACCCTCCCTCCAGCTCCCCGCCTCCCAAGATCACACACTAACCCAGCCCACGAAGAAATTTTAAAATCTCCTTATGTTTTTTATCTTATGGTATTTTTTTTCACATTATGTATGAACGATTGTGTATGCATGTAACTGAATAAATTATGAGTTGAACAATAACATAGCTCACAGCTCAGCCTCCTGCTCTGAGTGCTACTGGAGCATTCAGAGACTGCTATACAATTATGTGCCATCTCTATGGATATTATTCCCCGTTATCCCCATTTAGATATATCTGTACAGCATGCCTTAAAAATATGCAGAGGTTAGGGTTCTCAAAATGGCCGTGAATAGCCAAATCTGCAAATAACATTTGCTAACCTGGGGGGGAGGGGGATACATTTTACTCCTGTGCAAAAATTTAATCCCTTTATGTGTTTAATGTTAGGACAATTGTTTCTTTTACCTGTATTTTGTGTGTGTGTGTGTGTAATAATAATAGTAATAATAAACGGTTTATTAAGAGTTGCAGCCGTGGCTGAAAATATACAGGCATACATTTGATTTAGACATATGATATAATATGCATTGAACACATTTACAGGGCTGTACAATACATAAATCAGGAGTTGTTTATTATTTTAACAATTAATGGGATGGTGCTGTTCTTATATCTATCGCGCGGCTCTTATGGGCTGAATTTTGTTGTAGTGGCGGACTGCGCGAAGTTGGGTGGGGGGGCTGCGGCAGGAGGTATGATGACGAGGGTGATGCAGTAGTCCACTGCCAAACCTTCCAGTGCTTGGTGGTGGAGGTCACTGAGATGGCATTTCCAGGGTGGAGAGAGCCGCTGGTGTAGCCGGAGTATTCTGCTACCACTATGATTCTGCAGGCCCTTTCTGTACCTTCTCTAGCTGACGTTGTGGTGGAGTTGAGAGAAGACTCACCAGGTGGTGACGACATGTAAGTTTGGGGAGAATAAAGGCTTGTAGATGGTCCTCAGCTATGGTGTGGTCCCAATGACCTAAGTCGTCGAGCATGTAGAGACGGCAATGAGGCTGCCTTGACTGTGTTATTTACATGGGCCCGTCAAGTTTGTTGTCTATAGTTACACCCAGGAGTTTGGCAGACTGCACCAGCGAGAGGATGGGCACCCACTGTGACTGCTGGGGCTTGCACTGGAGTGGTGGTATGGTATTGATGTGCATGACTACGGTTTTGGTGTGGTTGATGGTGACCTTGTTCTCCGTAGTCCATGCCTGTAGCCTGTCCAGGGTGCTTTGGAGCGATGAGTAGTCTGGTGTGGTGTGTGTGTGTGTGTGTGTGTGTGTGTGTGTGTGCGCGTGCGTGCGTGCGTGCGTGCGCGTGTGTGTGTGTGATTACTGTCTCTGGAAATCAATGGCTCCTTGTCCCAGCTGCAAAAATGCCAGCAACTTTAAAACTTCCCTTAGACATTCTTGGATACATCCAGGGTGTAATCCGTGAATAATCGAGGTCTCATTTAATTAAAAATACGCGAAATGTTAGGGCGTGCTGTAATTTCTTGTTATCCCTCATTTATCAATCATTTTGCATGAATGATGGGTTTTCAGGAATGCATCCCAATTGTTAAACAAGAGATATCTGTACATACAGTGTAATCGCATGTCAGCGAGTTTGGTCGGACGATTGCCATCATTTATGCCAAAAAAAATTTTCATAACTCGGGAGATGGTCTTAAAACATCTCCATCGTTCAAGAGAAATATTGCAGATCAGGAGATCGTAAACCTGGGATATCTGAATACATTGTTACTATTTTTTTCAGTTTGTAGAAATAATAGAAGGGGGGCTGGAAGATAACGAGTACGTGTCATTACTGTCCTGGGTCCTCAACGTGTATGGTGGGAAGGAGCTGATGGGTTACCCGTCGCTTAACATCAACGTGGTCAAGCTTGGACCGCTTCTGGATAATAAGACACTGGAAGATCTTATATCCAAGTATCTCGAGGTCAGTTATTTTCTTTTATTTTTATATATGTTCAGTGTGATGTGCGGTACTGAATACAATAATAACTCTGGAGTTTAGACTTCTTATATCCAGGTTTAGGTGTACAGTATCCCAGTCACAGTTGTGGCCAAAGATTATGGTCTATTAGCTTATTAAGCATATAGAAAGTTGCTCTGTCCTGACTGGTATAAAATAGGATTTCAAGAACGATCCTTCATTTTATTGAGAGATGGAATGTTATGATAATGAAACACAAGTTTAGTAGTTTATTTCTATATTAATTCATTATATTTTTCTTTACAGAATGTAAATAACAATTATGATTCCTGGATGAGTAAGGCTTTAGAAATTGAGGAGAAAGAATGGTATCGTTCTGAACCCCCACAACAAGATGCTGACTCACACTACAAGACAGAACTTCCACAACTAATACATGACATGATACGTCAAAACCTTGATGTAGCTGCGACCATCAGGTAACTTGGTATAACCCAGTGAATCATTTATAAATGAGATGCAATGACTGATGCAACTCAAGTTATATCTCATACATCATCTCTTACAACAGGAGTGAAGATGTGTGGAGCCTTGATAAAACAGAGTAACTAATACTGAGCAGAGCACTGCCTGCTTATTGTACCATTTTAGGGTTTATGAGGATTATTTAAATTTTTAGTAAAACAGAGTGAGTTTGCATTTAAAAATTTGGATTGCAAAGCATATTCATTGAACTGTATGCCTGACAGATCTTACTGAGAACTATCCTAAGGAATAGTCTGTTTATAGAATCAGCCAGTAGCAACCATGTGGCTTATGTTTGTGCCACAACCTGAAATTGTCAAAAATTTATTTACAGGGTATTGTACAGTGTTAAGTATTGAGACATAACCAGCTATGATACAGCATTACAAGCAACGGCAAATGAAAAGTGTGTTTGTGTGTAATCTTGTTTCTGACTTCACTGTAATATACAGTGAACCCTCAAAGATCTGGACTAAAAGGGGGGACCACCTGTCCAAAAAAGCCAATTGTCCGCATCTTCCGGCAAATTTACTGAATGTATAAAAATGATAAATAATTATATAAAAATCACTAAAAATACAGTATCAAATTTTAAGGCATATAAATCACCTCCCCCATTTTAGCACAGAGTATTTAAGAAAAACTTTTGTGTGTATTTTCTTCCTGTAGCCATAATTTTCTTAAAATAATATGTACAATACCAGGAAATGTGAGGAATTAATAAAAATAATACCAATAAATAAGTTACCAAAAAATGCTGTATTGCTAAATCAGTAAATAAAAGCCAAATGAAAGTTTAACACAGTCAGCATCTGCATACACTCCCTGCTTCATCATAACAATGGAGACCAGCTGGAACACCAATTCCTTAGCAACGCCCCCACCCCCTACACTCTGTGCTCTCCTCCTTCTCCGTCACTGAGCCAGCTAACTCGTGTTTGCCCTTACTCCATGCTTGACCAGACCGTATAAAAAATTAACCCAAGCACAATATCTGAGAGACAATCAAAATAAAAGTCACTCAATTTCCTCAACGTGCTAAGATGTATAAATACCAAAAGTAAAATCCTTGTGGCGCTTATATTTTAGCTATTACAACAGAAATTAGCGGCTTTTCCTTGTGCGCATAGCTGATTCACCAGGCAAGAAGATGACAGTAACAATGCATGCGGAGGGGTTTTGAGAATTGCAATTAAATGCCATGTAGCGATGTGTCCTCCTGATATCACATATTTTAGTAATTATTAGATGTTTTAATTGCCTGTATGTTGGCCTGGCGTAGTTAATGCAAGGCATATACATACATAGGTATAAAGCTAGATGTCGCATTCTGGATTGAACTAAAACAACCATAACACCACACAGCTTGGCCCAGTAGCCATGATTAATCACTATTAAGCACTATTATATCAGTAAACTTAATAATAACAGTAAAAATAGTTAAATATGTCAGGGAGTGGGGAGAGTTACAACAGCAGAGGACTCTAACTAGCAGTTACTGACGCCCCTTACTCACTCCTATTGCCTGCCAGACGATCAAAATAATTTATGGGAGAATACATATCTCGTAGTCTAATTTGAAAACGGTGACGGCACAGTGATAAACAAATTATATAAACCATGCACTTACCTATGATAACATAATAAGAAACATTGTATCAATACGAGAGTGAATGATATAATATTCCCACAAACAACAATTGTCAACTCTGTTTATGTTTCCAACCTCTGCCACCTGTGTCCTAAGATGATCTTTGCTCTGTTTTGGGAATGCCTTTTAGGGAGACTTCTTAGCCCCATGAACCCCAAAATTTTGTCTGAATCTTCCGAAATCCAGATTTACCAGGTCCGAATCTTTGGGGGTTCACTATACCTAGTGGGATGAGGTTCAAGTGGCACAAAAATGAAGAATTGATTCCAAATTCCAAATTTTAAAGCTGAGCCTGTAGCTTGGTGGCTTGTGCAGTGTGCTCACTAAGCCATTGGTCTAGATCAGGGATGCACAACCTTTCGGGATTGGGGCTACATCAGAAGACGGACTCCTAAGCTGGGGCTAAAATTTAGGCAGGTCCTCGTAATTAGATAATTAAGTCATACATTTAAAAATTTTATTCAAATGTATTATAAATACTTTTGCTAACCATCAATAGGCTGTTGGCAGTATATGTCATACAACAGATGTTGGTTAATGTATGTGTTTTCTCACAACTAAGTTATTACAGTGAAACTTGGAAAGTTTCTTTGGGCTTATTATGTGAGATGAGCTTCTTCATGTTGGGATCTAACTTCATGATTACCAGTCACAAAATGGAGTGCAGATTCTTGTCATTCATTGTACTGTACTTCGGATCTTTGACTTGTTGAGATTTAATAGACCGAAGTAAATGGAGCTAAATAAACTAACTTTAATAGCAACCTTCTGTTACAAATATGGACACTGATCTTGAGGCAAACACTTGTAGAAATTGAATGTTCCTTTCCATAAACTTTGCATGAAGTACTGTATGTCTCAACTCACCTTTAATGAGTTGTGCCTGAAACAGCCTGAGCTTTTATTCAAATGCTGTTTGCAAGTTGTGAAACAAGCTGGTTACATCCTTGATGTTTGGCATTCAAGTTATTTAAATGACTGGTGATAACAACAAGAAATGCCAGATTGCAGAGCCACTCCACCAGCTCTGGAGTTGCTTTTCCCTTTTCATTGAGAATTATGATCATTTCATCCAAGAGGTTAATGAATCATTGCAGTGTATTTCACAGGACTAAACCACATGACTTATGAACAAAATGTACTCAGCTTCAATATCTTTTAGAAACAGCTTGAACTGGCTATCATTCAAGGCTTGTGATTTTAAAAATTTGACAGTTGAAACTACAACTTCCATCATATTTTCAAAGTTCTAGTCTTTTTCTACAAAAAAATTGTAGATGTATGAGTGTAATGCAGTAAAACTGTATCAGTTCATTTTTATGCTGACCAAGGTGTTTGAGTGAACAGTGGGATCATACCAGTATGTGTACCATTAGTTGTTGTACTGTATCAACTAGTTTATCCATATTAACTCAATAGAGCTAATTCAGTGAACTGTGATCAAGTTCTTCATGAATAGTAAAGTGATCAGTTACACCACATACTGTATGAAATATTAATAGCTGAACTGTTGATGTCTTGCCAGTAGATTTGGCTGCTACAGAAAAGGACACAAATTCATTAGCTTTCTCTTCTAGCTGCTTTAACACATTACTTGATAAACCACTAACTCTACATCACACTGTCATGTAATTCAAACTGATGTTTTCAAATATCTTCACTGCATTTGACATAGTTTTTGAGCACTGTCACTGTCAACTTAAAATTACAATAAATTTACAATTATCAAAATCAGTGAGAAATAAGCTTTGTAGTTTAGTTTAACTGAATACAGCCAGTAATGATTTTCAAGTCTTAGGTCAGAGTCTTTTTATATCTACAGCATGCCCTTAAAATTTGCATGGGTTTGGGTTTCAAAATGGCTGCGAATAGCCAAATCTGCGAATAACATTTGCTGACCAAAGGGGTGTACATTTACTGCTACAAAGAAATGTATATCCTTTATGTGTTTTCCTAGGACAATTATTTCTTTTACCTGTATTGTAAATATATGTGTGTGTGTGTGTAGAAACACACACACACAAAACACGTACAAATAAATAATAATGGGAAAATCCTCTCACAAATAATCAGAAACAAGACAACAAAATGTATCGAAATGTAGAAAAATTTTTAGAGTCAACCCTCAAGTCAACTCCTTGTTACTGTCTCTAGAATGAGTGGCTCCCTGTCCCAGCCACGAAAATGCCAGCACCTTTAAAACTACCAGCAGACATTCTTGGGTACATCCAGGGTGTCTTCCGCGAATAATTGAGGACCGCTAATTGTCAGGGCATGCTGTATTTCATATTTTATTTATTAATTTCTTTTAATAAGATACCAAGGGCTGCAATAGTGTTTGCCTAAGGGCTGCAGGTTGCGCATCCCTGGTCTAGACCAAGGAGACCTGTGGGTTGGTGTTGGAATGGCATCCAGTCATAAGACTTTGCTTCATCATGCCTGATGGGATATGATAACTGGGTCAATAAAGCTATTGCCCATCCCTGGTCTCTGCTGCATTAGTTATGGTTTGTGGTGGTGAGCCTAGGGAGGGTCATCCAAACAGCTATCACTAGGTTTCTCAGGCAGGTGGAAAAGAAAATGTCCAGAGTTTATAATATTCATGTTCACCATTCAGGTGTGAGTGATGTCCCATATAGAGAGATACAATAGTTGGGTGTTAAAAGAAAAATTTTTAACAGATGGAACTACTTTTGAGTGAAACTATTTACAATGAGACAGACCTGTAAGAGAATATTAATAATATACATTCTCTTCCTTTTCAGCTCAGAGGTGCAAGTTCAGGTGTTGATATCAAGCTTAGAACAAGTACGACTATTTGCTATAAAATTTCAAGCTGCCGTGACTCGTTATAGGACACTTACTACGCTGACAGATCACAGGTAAATCACCCCACCCTCTTACCCCTCCCCTTTCATTTATGCTTAAGTTTGATTCAAGAGTTATTTTGTTAAACGAAGGAAAAATTATATTCTTGTGTACATAAAACCTTTATACAGTGGTCCCTCGGTTAACAAAATTTCTGTTAACAAATTACCTTCCATAAGAATCTTCATTTCGGTTAACTAACAAAAATTTGGTTAACGTAAATTTTACTTAAAATGTTTCAACATGCTTTGCTTGCTCACCAGCTGAAGATTAGTCTGCCAATGCAGAAATCGGTTCTAGGGCTTACATTCATAAAATTGGAGTAAATATCAAGAAGGTTGTACTAATCAATAATTTTCCAAGTTTTATATTAAAATTTTTAGTCATTTTAACACTTATTTAATATAATTGCAAGTATAGGGAACTAGTTTTGGTGTGCCCATCAGCCACTTCACTCACCCACCAAAGGCCCTCAGTTTGTGTCTCTGTTCAGTGGAGGAAACATCTTACTTGTGGGTCTCTTGAACACAGAGTATTTTATCGTTTTTACAGTACAATTATTGGTCATTCTGAAATTTATTTAACATATTGACAATATATAGTGCAGTGCAGTGTTGATTTAAAGAAAGTAATCTTGAATTACACCTAGTGAACTTAAAATTTTATGGGTGAAATGATCTGTATCAAGCATGGGGTGATTTTCCACTCCCACTTCCTTCTCTTTCTCCTTCTCCTCCACCCCACTTCTAATTCCCATCATCATCATCAACCAGGAGCCTTCTACATACACACCTCAAATTAAGTGCATTTTTTTTTTACTTTGTATGTAATTTTCGGTGAGCTGGAACCAATTACTCAAAATCCCATTGAAACAATGGTTTTGGTTAACTAAATTTTCAGTTAACAAACAACCTTCTGGAACGAAATGTGTTCGTTAACCGAGTGACCACTGTACAGTAATATCTCCGTTAACCGGTATCCCTCAAACCCGGAACTCTCCAATACCCAGAATTGAAATTTGCTCGGAAAAGCATTCCCAAAGCTGGAATTTAAACAAAATTCCGGCTTTGGGAACAAATTTTCCGAAGTAGAAAAATGAGAGCATTTTCTGAAAATGTCTTGAATAAAGACAAAAGCTAAATTATTTTTGGAAGGACCAGACCTGGCTCAATGTCAGGTGGAGGTAAGATGGGGATTAGTGGTCTCATATTACTGACCTTCTGATGGAATGTCAGGTCACCCTTTCTTGGGTGGGGGATTAGTGGGTCTCATGACCTGAAGATGTCTTGAATAAACAAGAAACCTCAAATATTTTTAGAGAGGTTGTGATAAATATAAGTATAAATGAGCAAAGTTGTATCCCTTCAACATTATATTACATAACATTTTAAAATATGGGTAGAAAGCAGAAAGGTGTGGGTAATTAGAGAGATGGAGTTGAAAGGAGTGGTAACATGCACCGGTGTTGCTGAGTGATGGCTCTCATAGCGATCTTTTATTCACCATGCAGTCACACAACAAGACCTCACTGGATGCTTGTTGTCTTAATTCTCTTGTGTGTGTGTGTGTGTGTAATAATAATAATAATAATAATAATTGACGGTTTATTGAAAAAGTTCTGCAGCCCGAAGGCTGAAAATATACATTGGACATAAATGACTTATTACATACATTGGTGGTTTAACAAAAGCCTTCGTTAGAGAAAGGTAAAGGAACATACAGTGAACATACAGATTAACGTAGGTGTTGAACAGCAAAAACGTAGTGTAGTAACTCCCTCCCAGATGGTGTTAGGAGGGACCTCACGTGGTGTAGTAGTTCCCTCACAGATGGTGTTATGAGGGGCCTCACGTGGTGTAGTAATTCCCTCACAGATGGTGTTATGAGGGGCCTCACGTGGTGTAGTAATTCCCTCACAGATGGTGTTATGAGGGGCCTCGTGGTGTAGATTCTCCTAGATGGTGTTATGAGGGGCCTCACGTGGTGTAGTAATTCCCTCACAGATGGTGTTATGAGGGGCCTCACGTGGTGTAATTCCCTCACAGATGGTGTTATGAGGGGCCTCACGTGGTGTAGTAATTCCCTCACAGATGGTGTTATGAGGGGCCTCACGTGGTGTAGTAATTCCCTCACAGGTGGTGTTATGAGGGCTCACGTGGTGTGGTTCCAGGCCTTCCTATCGTAGACGGATTAACACATCGCTGGTAGTTGGGTCTCACTGGCCGTTATCACTGGGTACCTGGGACCTCACTGTGTGAAAGGTCAACTTGGGTACCACTGTTACTGTTGAGTTGTTCTCACTGACTTAAGCACTGTTCACCACTGTTCACCTCTGTTTAACACTGGTTCCATTTCTTTCCTAAATGAAATAGTAACTTCTGGCGTGAACTTGTTGATATTCCGGTGGGGAGGAGGGTTCAGGGGAGGGAGTTGGTATGGGCCAACATAACAGTTGACCTGGCTGCTCCGAGAGGAGCGCCAGGTACGTCTTGACCCTTCGGTGGTCAAGGATGTAGTGTGTGTGTGTGTGTGTGTGTGTGTGTGTGTGTGTGTGTGTGTGTGTGTGTGTGTGTGTGTGTGTGTGTGTGTGTGTGTGTTTTGCCAAGCACATTGTAGGTTGAAGAAGTTGATGAAGACTTTGTTCATGAGTCAGGTGGTGAGGTGACATGCCAAGACACTTACACAGCACACAATGCACTTCTAAACCATTGTCTTATAACATTTTACATTGCAATTTCTATTTTAAAATTAATTGATACATGATGGCTCGACTGGGCGACATTTGCATAGACAACTGATCAATGAATAAACCAGGGCATATGGAGACTCATTATGCACTAGTGATGTCACAAAGCTTTGAAACTGCAACCACATAAATTATCACAACCTGTACTCAAATGTACTAAGTTAACCCTTAGCCCCATGTGAGGTGCTGGTGGCAGTAACCCCGTGTGAGGTAAATCCAGAGAAATCAACTTTCCAAAAATAATTTTAACCTTTTAAAATGATAAAACAATAAAAAATAAGTAAGAAAAACTATATATTGAGCCTCTAGAAACTTCCTGGCAGTCGGAGGGAGGGAGGGAGGAGGAGGAGGAGATAAAAGACAGTGTTGGTTTGATGCTCGTGGGCCCTCCGCACTTAGCAGCTTTTTAGCTTCGCCTTTGTGTCGGGGTGGCCAATAATGTATATGTTTACCGATCTTGATAATTATTTGCTATAATTAATTAATTTAGAATATTTTATTTGCATTATTTTTCATAAAAAGTGTAGCAACTCACCAGTCGGTCTGGCTGTCTGTGTGTTTGGTGAGAGCAAGTACAGGCATCCCCGCATTCGGAAGGGTTCGTCCCTTAAAATTGACCGTGTCGTGAAATTCGTCTTGTGACCTATTTTCATTAACTTCCATTATAAAACTGGAATCCGTTCCTCACGAATTTTTTCGGCCCCAAAAAGTAATTCAAGCACTTTTATGAATGAAAATAAACATTTATAAACACATACAATACAGTACATTCAATAATTTATGATATACCTTCTTAAAACATCAAGTTTAATATCCAATGTAATGCCTTTGCGGCTTTTTTTGCACTGCTGCTGTCACTTCCTTGATGGCCTCTTTCAGTCATCTTGAATAAGATTATTGCACTGTACAGTGGTCCTCGGTTAGCTAACATCGGTTAATGAAAATTCGGTTAGCAATTACCTTCCATAAGAAAATTCAATTTGGTTAACATTCATGCAACTGTCAACATGTTTTAAGCATTCTCAACTGGTAGATTAGTCCGTCAATACAATGTCGGTTCTAGGGCTTAAATTCGTTTCCCCATTTGAGTAAATATCAAGAAGGTTGTGCTATTAAATATTTTTCCAAGCTTTATATTAAAATTATTAGTAATTTTAACACTTATTTTATAATTGCATTACAGTGGTCCTCGGTTACGAGCACAATTCGTTCAGAAGGTTGCTTTCGTTAACATCGTTAACGAAATCATTGTTTCAATGGGTTTTGGGTAATTGGTTCCAGCTCACCGAAAATTAGATACAAACGAAAAATAAATGCAGTAAAGTACACTTACTTTGAGGGTGTGCATGTAGAAGGCTCCTGGTTGATGATGATGATGATGGGAATTAGAAGTGGGGGTGGGAGAAGGGAGAAGAGAAATCACCCCATGCGCCATTTCACCCATAAAATTTTAGTTCACTTGGTGCAATTCAAGATTATTTTCTTTAAATCAACACTGCACTGCATATATTTTTATCAATATGTAAAATATATTTCAAAGTGACCAATAATTTGACTGAAACACAGAAAAAAAAAGAGTTTGTTGAAAAGTCTCAAACAAGATGTTCCTTCCTCTGAACCTGTAAACAAACTGACGCCAAGCTTGGTGTGTTGGTGTACTGTTTAGTCGCATATAAAACTAGTTTCCTGTACTTCAAGTTATTTCAATAATTGTTAAAATGACTAAAATTTAATATAAAACTTTTCAAATGATTGAATAGTAGTACAACCTTGATATTTACCAAAATGGTAAGAATTTTTAGCCTAAGACCTTACGATATTGTAATATGCAAGCGAAACATGTTGGGCTACGTAAGGAATTAGATTGTCGGTGCTCGTTAACGAAGTGAAGAATCTTATGGAAGTGGTTAGTTAACAAGCTAGATTAACCGAGGATCACTGTACAGGAACTAGTTTTGAGTGCGCCCATCAGCCACTTCACTCACCCACCAAGGCGTCAGTTTGTTTGGTTCTGTTCAGTGGAGGTAACATTTCTTGGCCTTCTTGAACATAAACTTTTTTACGTTTACAGTACAATTATTGGTCATTCGAAATTGATTTAACATCTTGATAATATATAGCGCAGTGCAGTGTTGATTTCAAATTAATCTTTAATTAGAGCAATTAAACTTAAAATTTTAGTGGTGAAATTGTTATTGAATCCAGCATGGGTCCGAAATCTAGAAAGGATTTCAATCCAGGTAAAACAGGGAAATCATAAAGAAACATGAAGAAGGCATTAGAACAAATGCTTAGTAAAGAATATGGCATGTCGGCATCAACTGTGTATCAAATTTTGTGCTGAAAGACAGGTTTAAAGAAGTGAAAGTGAGAGACAAATCTACTGGAGTGTTTAGGGTAGATCCTTAATTTCAGAAACAGAGAGGTTATTTATTTGGATTAAGAAAAACAAATGAAAGGAGGTTCAATTTCTCGAATTTATTTGTGAAAGAGCCAGGAAATTCATGAACATTTGAAGGAAGAGTGTTGTTCTTTCAACAGAGTTTGAAGAGTTTAGGGCAGCAAGGGCTGGTTCGAAAATTTTAAGAAAAGAAGTGACTTTTTAGTGTTGTTACATGGTGAGGCTGCCAGTGCAGATAAAGAGGAGGGGCAAAGCAATGTATGTAAATGAGCTGTTCTGGAAGAAAATGCCCAAAAGGACATTCATCACCAGAGGTGGCCTCTTTACCTGGGCATAAACCCATGAAGGATCGTCTCACTCTATTGCTTGGTGCCAATGTTTCAGAGGATTTGACTGAAGCCTATGCTTGTCTACCACTCTGAAAATCCCAGGGTGTTCAAGCAACAAAAGGTGGTAAGAGGACAACTTGGATGTTAGTCCAACCGTATGGGCGGTGACAAGACGCCTTAATGAATGGGCTGTCGAGTGTTTTTGCCCTTCTGTGAAGAGCTACCTAACAACCAATAAACCCTTTTAAAGGCTCTTCTCAGGATAATGCCCTGGTCATGACCCTGAACTTGCCAGCACTTTGAGGCTAGATTTGACTTTGTCAGAGTTGTTTTGCCTCCCAACACTACATCAATTATGCAGCCAATGGACCAGAATGTGATCAGCAACTTCAAGAAGCTATATGTGAAGAAATGTTCAGGAGATGTTATAGAAATTCCACTGATCCTGAAGTAACACTGCACAGTTCTGAAGACACAATTCAACATCCTGGAGGCTGTAAAATTAATGTCATCATGGCAAGAAGTTCCATAAGACCTCAACTCTGCATGGAAAGCACTGTGGCCATCAGCAGTTCATGATTTTGAGGATTTGAGGAAGAAGCAGAGAGTTGGACAAGGAGATGGAGTCCATTGGTCAGTCAATGGGACTCAAAGTGAAGGAGGAGGATGTCGATGGTTGGTGATGTCTCATGAGCAGGAACTTACTCCAAGACTTGAAGCAACTGGATGAGATCTAGAAACAGACAGTGAGCAGGAAAGGAAAAGTGATGACCATATGTCTTCTTCAGATTTAAAAGATGTTGTTCACTACTGGGAGAAGTTCAGGAAACTGGCTTCAAGGCACCTAGATGTAGAAACAACAGAACCCATTTTGTGTAATATTGAGGACAGTGGTCTCCTTCCAAAAATCAGTTAATGATGAGGAGGAGAAATTGCCAAAGAAAAATTGATAGTTTCTTCTCTAAAAGGCAACTGGAAAAGATGCCTCAGCCTTCCACTTCAAAGGAGGAGGATTTTCCTGCTGGAGAATCTTTCAGTCCAGAGTTCTATTTTCATGGAAGGTGACTCACCTTCAAGCAGTAAAATACTTCTCCACCTTCACTTCCTTCTTCTCCTTCCTCCTCCACCTCACTTCAAATTCACATCACCATCATCAACCAGGAGCCTTCTACATACACCTCAAAGTAAGTGTACTTTACTGCATTTTTTTACTTTGTATGTAATTTTCGGTGAGCTGGAACCAATTACCCACAATCCCAAAACAATGGTTTCGGTTAACGAAATTTTCGGTTGAACAACCCTCTGAAGCAATTGAGTTGGTTCTCGAGGACCACTGTACTCTACTTACTGTATGTTTGTAAAAGTTAAATCCAACTGCTGGGGCGAAAACATCGTGCACACTGGATGTAGACAATGGACTGACTCCGTGGCGACACCACGCTTGGCAGTAACAACACCAAGAAATCCATATGAAACAAATATAATTTTTAAAAAATTTTTTAATTTTATATGGTGATTTTTTTTATTACAGTTGGTCCTCATATTACGCGGTCCGCATTCCGCGTTTCACCGTTAACGCGGTGCCTTGCCAGAACCTAACATTTTCACATTCATGATCGTGAACCCCATTGCGGAGGCGGCTGGCAAGCCGGCCATTTTGGATCCAAACCTCCGCCATCCGCCATGTTGTGTAGGCGAAAATAGTGCTAGGTAGCCCAGTCATCAAACATGACCAGTTCTTCACCCCAACCCACTACAGCCGGCCCAAGTCAGTGATAGTGATAATTATAGTGAGGATATGGACATATGAACTTTGGGGTTTGACAAAGAGGCCCTGCAAGCCTCTGTGGTGGATAGTGATACAATTGATACAAGTGATACAGGTGAGGGCCAATAATCTGCCCTCTGCCTCGGAACAACCGCCCATCCCGTGTGCCCAGCCATCTTTTCTACTAATGTAAGTGTTAAAACCTAATATTATTGATATTTCTCTTAATTATTAATTGTGTGTGCATGCCATCATAAAGTTAAGATAATATTTTTACTACAACATAGTTGTGTGTGTCAAAAGTGAGTTTGGGGATGGCCGGACTCCATTTCAATTAATCCCATATGTTATATTGTTTCACTTTCTTGCGTTTCTCACTTTCCGCGGTACCCTCAGGTTACATTAACCGCGTAATAAGAGGACCAACTGTACTGTATTAAAATTTACCCCAATTTCCGTAGGCGGTTCTGGACCGTGTCATGAGAATTATTGGTCTAATACAAATTCGTAGGCAATTCCGCTACCCGGGGTTCCGTAATGCGGGGATGCCTGTAATGCATAAAATAATAATAATTCCATAATAAATACATTTTTAACATAATCATAGCATTATTTTACAGTACAGGTTGTACTTCTCTAGTCAGGCAACCTCGGGACCTGACCGGTGCCGGACCATGGAAATTTCGGTACCATAGAAATTCACCCTTTTCCTGGATAGATAGTGACTTGTGCATACACTTGGAAGCACTAGCACCACTTTCTTTGCTTCGTGGTCTCTTTGAAGACATATTGAAGGTTAAATGTTGTCCAGTAGGTTCTCAAATTTCATGAGTTTTTAATTCGACGTTTTTATTTGGACACAAGAAAAACACTGTACAATTTAAAATTTTGACAGCGAAACTTGAATTTCGACGGGTTTGAGTTGCCCGCCAACGTTCAGACGTGCTTGTGTAAACAGCGTCATTTCTCTATGTACAAAACATTCATTATTGTTTATTCTGAATGTCTTTTTGATTGAATTAATGTTTATGTGTGCAAAATGAACAATACAATTCATTAATAATACGTGAATATTAAAACACACGAGGAGACGAGGTATTGTTTTCGTTGTTTACAGAAACCATTGACTGATTGGTTCTACATATAAAACTAAAGAAAATAAGACCTTGTTTGTAGCTGTAGTAAAATTAATGGTTGTTTTAAGTAATGTTATTTGATGTTAATAAATGGAACAATGGGAGTAGCTTACCATTAATGGTGAAAAAAGTAGAGATCACTTATAGTGGGCACATGTGAAAACATATCGTCATTACTCTACATAAGAATATGAAAGCAACACTTATTTACTGTTCATATATATTTTAATTAATGTTTCTGAATTTAAAGCAAAATTCTACCCACCAGTGGTGGTAAAGCTGAAAACATAAAGACAGCCAATGTTGTTGTGTGTGTTTTACTCGTATGATGAAGTTGCCAAGCCATCGGTTCAACTCTAGCTAAAGCTGTAGAACATAGAACTTTTCTGCGTTGTTTTTAGTTTTTTTTCTTATCTGTGTTATTTCGTTGGTTTATTAGGATGTTGCTTTATTACAGGTAGTAATTCAAAAAGTAGGGTAAATAAGGCCAGAATTTAGCCAAACATCGAAAGTACCAGACTCAAATTAATTTTCTCCATGGGCAAACTAAAATCGTTCGGACAGGAGTTTCCCGACACAGAATGCCGGACTAGAGAGGTACAACCTGTAATACTACCCTACAATACAACTACACTACTTTTGCTTTTGATGCAACATTATAAAATAGACAAACAATGAAAATGAAACAAACAAAAGTGGTAATTATGTTCAGGAAGCTTCCCTGTGGCCGAGCGTGTGGTGTGACAGGCAAATAGTCACACTGGAACCTGATAACCCACGCTGGGCATTTAAACAGTGGCAGGAATAGACGCGCGTTCTGGAACATCACCCGGGGCCTAAAAGTTAATTACTAAAGTTATAATGTCTGGTGCAAAATGAGGAATGTTTATACTTAAATTGACTGCTATTTACAAATTCCAGCAATGCAGTTATATGCTCTAAGCCAAGTCAGTGACATTTTATAAGCAAAATATTAAACCCTCTGCATAATCAGTAGGTAGCGTTAATCTCCTCCTGGCTGTCGGCACCTCCACCTCCCTCTACTCCCAGGCAGAGGAAGAGGTCCATTGTGGGTTAAAAGTGACCGTGCCTCCCCTCCCCAAAGGGTCACCTCAATGACTCATTCATTATACAATATTGTTTATTTGTTTATACGTTACTGTAATAATCTGTGTATTAATACATGTACCCTTATATGCAATACAGTACAGTACTATGTACAGTGGGGTATGCTATAACGAACAGGATCCTACTATAACGAACGGTTTTACCTATAAAATTGAGAATGCTATAACTGAACGAAACTCCTACAACGAACATTATTTAAATTTTTCTAATTTATTGTTTTATTACAAATATTAATGATATTCTTTTTTTCAGGGGTTTAGATGCATGTTGTACTTTTACAATTTTTACAATTTTATATATTTTTCAGTGTTAAATGGTTGTATTTGGGGGACTGAACGGATTAATCCTATAACAGATAGCTATAACTAACAAGGTTCTAGAACCAATTAGATTCGTTATAGCATACCTGTCTTATCAAAGGTACAAAATGTCATTCATGACAACACTAGGTGACCTGTCATTGCATCAGGTCAGGTTATTAGCAATGACCAATAATCTCCCACCCAACCTTCATCACAGGTGTTAGACATGATTAGTTATGTATTACAGTACTACAGTCAATTGAGTGACCGATGCTTAAACTCTATTCACATATATCATACAGAGCTGTTTTTAAATATATTTATTTAATAGCTTTTTGATAAAGTATCATGATTATTTTGATAAAAATGATGTCTAACGAAATTAGAACTGCTTTTACTGATAATCATATTTCTTACGTGTTTATATATATATATATATATATATATATATATATATATATATATATATATATATATATATATATATATATATATATATATAATATATATATATATATATATATATATATATATATATATATATATATATATATATATATATATATATATATATATATATATATATATATATATATATATATATATATATATATATATATATATATATATATATATATATATATATATATATATATATATATATATATATATATATATATATATATATATATATATATATATATATATATATATATATATATATAGAAATTCACACACACACCCCATCACACACACACACACACACCCCCATCACACACACACACACACACACCCTGCATCACACACACACATGCACTCATCACACACACACACACACACATCACACACACACACCCTACATCACACACACACACCCATCACACACACACACTAATACACACACACCCTACATCACACACACACACACACACACACACATCACACACACACACACACACACCCCATCACACACACACACACACACACACCCATCACACACATCCACACACACACACACCCCATCACACACACACACACATCACACACATCACACACACACCTACATCACACACACCCTACATCACACACACACACACACACCCCTACATCACACACACACACACACACACACCCCTACATCACACACACACACACACCCCTCATCACACACACACACACACAGCCCTACATCACACACACACACACACACACACACCCCTACATCACACACACACACACACACACCCCATCACACACACACACACCCCTACATCACACACACACACACCCCCACATCTACACACTTCATCACACACACACTTCGTCACATCCACACACCCATCACACACCATCACACACTGACCCATCACACACACACACACCTCATCACACACACACCCTACATCACACACACACACACACCCCTACATCCACACACACACACCCCATCACACACACACACACACACCTACATCACACACACAGCTCCATCACACACACACACATCACACACACACACACCACATACATCACACACACACACACCCCATCACACACACACACACACCCCTACATCACACACACCCCTACATCACACACACCACTTCATCACACACACACCCTACATCACACACACACCACTTCCATCACCACACACACACCCTACATCACACACACACACACACACCATACATCACACACACCCTACATCACACACACACTGCTTCCATCACACACACACACACACCCCTGCATCTTTACACACACACCCCCATCACACACACACACCCCATCACCTACACACCCATACATCCACACACACACACACACGCACCATCACACACACACACCATCACACACACACACACACCGCTACGTCACCACACACACACCCTAATCGCACACACACCCTACATCACACACACACCGCCCATCACACACACACACACCCATCACACACACACCGCTACATCACACACACACACACCTACATCACACACACACACACACCATCACACACACACACACCCATCACACACACACACACAACACCTACATCACACACACACACACACCTAATCACACACACACACATACACCCCTACATCACACACACACACACACCCCACATCACACACACACATACACCCTACATCACACACACACTTCATCACACACACCCCATCACACACACACACACCCATCACACACACACACCTACATCACACACACACACACACCCTACATCACACACACACACACACCACTTCATCCCACACACACACACACACACACACCTACATCACACACACACACACACACCCCTACATCACACACACACACACACACCCCTACATCACACACACACACACCCTACATCACACACCTACATCACACACACACACCATCACACACACCCTCACACACACCCTACATCACACACACCTACATCACACACACACACACACCCTACATCACACACACCTATCACACACACACACACCCCTACATCACACACACACACACCCTACATCACACACACACACCACCATCACACACACACACACACCCCATCACACACACACACCTACATGCACACACACACACACACACACCCATCACACACACACACTACACCCCATCACACACACACACACCTACATCACACACACACACACCACCCTATACCACACACACACACACACACACACACTGCATCCCTACACCACACACACACACACACACACACTGCCTCCCTACACCTACATACACCACACACACATCCTCCTACACACACACCACACACACACACACACACACACACTGCCCCTACACCTACACCACACACACACACACACACACACACTGCCTCCCTACACCTACACCACACACACCCTCCCCTACACCTACACACCCTCACACACACACACACACACACACACACACACCCCTCCCTACACCTACACCACACACACTGCCTCCCTACACCACACCACACACACACTGCCTCCCTACACCTACACCACACACACACTGCCTCCCTACACCTACACCACACACACCTCCCCTACACCACACCACACACACACTGCCTCCCCTACACCTACACCACACACACACCCCTCCCTACACCACACCACACACACTGCCTCCTACACCTACACCACACACACACACGCCTCCCTACACCTACACCACACACACTGCCTCCCTACACCTACACCACACACACACACTGCCTCCCTACACCTACACCACACAGCCTCCCTACACCTACACCACACACACACACTGCCTCCCCTACACCTACACACCACACACACACACACACTGCCTCCCTACACCTACACCAACACACACACAGCCCCTCACCTACACCACACACACACACACACACACACACTGCCTCACACCTACACCACACACACACTGCCTCCCTACACCCACACACCACACACACACTGCCTCCCTACACCTACACCACACACACACTGCCCCTCACACCTACACACACACCACACACTGCCTCCCTACACCTACATCACACACACACTGCCTCCCTACACCTACACCACACACACACACACACACACACTGCCTCCCTACACCTACACCACACACACACTGCCTCCCTCACACCCACACCACACACACACACACACACACACTGCCTCCCTACACCTACACACACACACACACTGCCTCCTACACCTACACCACACACACTGCCTCCCTACACCTACACCACACACACACTGCCTCCCTCACACCTACACCACACACACACACACTGCCTCCCTACACCTACACAACACACACTGCCTCCCCTACACCTACACCACACACACTGCCTCCCTACACCTACACAACACACACACTGCCTCCCTACACCACTCACACACACACACACACTGCTCTCCCTACACCTACACAACACACACTGCCTCCCTTACACACACACACCACACACTGCCTCTCTACACCTACACAAAACACACACTGCCTCCCTACACCCACACACACACACACACTGCCTCCCCTACACACAAACACACACTGTCTCCCCACACTTTTTCATATTTACACAACACACACTGCCTTCCCTCACCTTACACAATACACACACTGTGCTCTCCCTATTACATTCACAATAACACTGTTCTCCCCACACCACACAACATCACTGCCTCCTCACACCCCACACCAAAATAATACCCTCCTCATACCACACAACACACACACACTGCCTCCCCACACCTACACAACACACACACGCCTCCCTACCCATACCACACACACTGCCTCCCTCACCACACCACACACACACTGCCTCCCCCACCCACACCACACACACACTGCCTCCCCTGGCCACCCCACACAACACACACTGCTCTCACACCTACACCACACACACACTGCCTTCCCTACACCTCACACCACACACACACACTGCCCTCCCCACACCCACACCACACACACACCGCCTCCCCACACCTACACACCACACACACACACCGCCTCCCCACACCTACACCACACACACCACGCCCCACACTCCACACCACACACACACTGCCTTCCTACACCTACACCACACACTGCCTCCCCACACGTACACAACACACACACTGCTCCCCTACACCTACAACACACACACTGCCTCATACCTACACCACACACACACACACCGCCCCCACACCTACAACACACACACTGCTCCCTCACACCTACACCACACACACACACACACTGCCTCCCTACACCCACACCACACACACACTTTCACTACTACCTACACCACACACACACTGCCTCCCCTACACCTACACCACACACAAACTGCCTCCCTACACCTACACCCACACACACACACTGCCTCCCTCATACCTACACCACACACAATACTGCTCTCATTACACTTACACCACACACACACTGCCTCCTACACCTATATCACGGACACACACACTGCTCTACACCTACACCACTGTCAATAATACTGCCTCCTCTACCCACACCACACACACACACGTAGTCTCACTTACACACACAGACACACACACACACTGCCTCCCTACACCACACACACATACACACATTACTCGCTCTACACTTACAACACTCACACACACACATACACACACACTGCTTCCCTACACTATTGTAACACACACTGCTCTCCCTACACCTACATACTACAGACACAGCCTCATACCTACACAATACACACTGCTTCTACACCTACACCACACACACACACACACACACTGCCTCCCATATACCACACATACACACACAACTGCCTTACACTCTACACAACATACACACACACACTGCTCTCATATAAATTACTCACATCTCTTCCTACCATGCTGTTAACAAAAACACACACGCACACAGCCTGGCTACACTCTTGTCCTACACTGCATACATGAAGTGTGTGTACGCCTGAACAGCAGTGTTGATGGTAACCAGCACCTGCACACACCAATTTATGTGCACACCGAAACATGTGTACACAGTATTTGCTGTGTACACTATAACCACTCTACGTACATCATTAACTGAAGGGTTCACATGAGTACCTGTGTGTGTGTGTGTGTGCATCATTACATTTGTGTGTACAACAACACCCGAGTGTACACAGGATGTGATGTGCCACGTGTGGATTGATCATTACCTGAGGTAGAGTGTGACGGCAGGTAGGATGTGACGGTGCAGGTAGAGTGTGACGGTGCAGGTAGAGTGTGACGGTGCAGGTAGTGTGTGACGGTGAAGCTAGGGTGTGACGGTGCAGGTAGAGTGTGACGGTGCAGGTAGAGTGTGACGGTGCAGCTAGGGTGACGATGCAGTGTAGTGTGTGAGGTGCAGGTAGAGTGTGACGGTGCAGGTAGAGGACGGTGCAGGTAGAGGACGGTGCAGGTAGAGTGTGACGGTGCAGGTAGAGTGACGGTGCAGGTAGGATGTGACGGTGCAGGTAGAGTGTGACGGTGCAGGTAGTGTGACGGTGAAGCTAGGTGTGACGGTGCAGGTAGAGGTGACGGTGCAGGTAGTGTGACGGTGCAGCTAGGGTGTGACGATGCAGTGTAGTGTGTGACGGTGCAGGTAGTGTGTGACGGCAGGTAGTGTGTGACGGTGCAGGTAGAGTGACGGCAGGTAGAGGTGACGGTGCAGGTAGAGTGTGACGGTGCAGGTAGTGTGTGACGGTGCAGGTAGTGTGTGACGGTGCAGCGTAGTGTGTGACGGTGTAGGTAGAGTGTGATGGTGCAGGTAGAGTGTGTGCAGGTGCAGTGTAGTGTGTGTAACGTTGCAGTGTAGTGTATGTGACGGTGCAGTGTAGTGTGTGTGTGACGGTGAAGGTATAATGTGACGGTGCAATGTAGTGTGACGGTGCGCAGGTAGTGTGACGGTGCAGTGTAGTGTGACGGTGCAGTGTAGTGTGTGACGGTGTAGGTAGGTGTGACGGTGTAGGTAGTGTGACGGTGCAGGTAGCGTGTGTGGACGGTGCAGTGTAGTGTGTGACGGTGCAGGTAGTGTGTGTGACGGTGCAGTGTAGTGTGTGTGACGGTGGTGTAGTGTGTGACGGTGCAGGTAGAGTGTGTGACGGTGCAGGTAGAGTGTGACTGTGCAGTGTAGTGTGTGACGGCAGGTAGAGGTGACGGTGCAGGTAGAGTTTGACGGTGCAGGTAGGGTGTGATGTGCAGGTAGTGTGACGGTGCAGGTAGGTGTGACGGTGTGGTTTGAGGTGACGGTGCAGGTAGAGTGTGGCGGTGCAGGTAGAGTGTGGCGGTGCAGGTAGAGTGTGACGGTGCAGGTAGAGTGTGACGGTGCAGGTAGAGTGTGACGGTGCAGGTAGAGTGTGACGGTGCAGGTAGAGTGTGACGGTGCAGGTAGTGACGGTGCAGGTAGTGTGTGACGGTGTAGGTAGAGTGTGACGGTGTAGGTAGAGTGACGGTGTGGGTAGAGTGTGACGGTGTTGGTAGAGTGTGACGGTGTTGGTAGAGTGTGACGGTGTAGGTAGAGGTGACGGTGCAGGTAGAGGTGAGTGCAGGTAGAGTGGACGGTGCAGGTAGAGGTGACGGGTGCAGGTAGAGTGACGGTGCAGGTAGAGTGTGACGGTGCAGGTAGAGTGTGACGGTGCAGGTAGAGTGTGACGGTGCAGGTAGAGTGTGACGGTGCAGGTAGAGTGTGACGGTGCAGGTAGAGTGTGACGGTGCAGGTAGAGTGTGACGGTGCAGGTAGAGTGTGACGGTGCAGGTAGAGTGACGGTGCAGGTAGTGTGTGACGGTGTAGGTAGAGTGTGACGGTGTAGGTAGAGGTGACGGTGCAGGTAGAGGGGACGGTGCAGGTAGAGGGGACGGTGCAGGTAGAGGGGACGCTGCAGGTAGTGTGACGGTGCAGGTAGAATGTGTGTGAGGGGTGCAGGTGTGTGTAACGGTGCAGGTAGTGTGTGACGGTGAAGGTAGTGTGATGCAGGTAGAATATGTGAGGGTGCAGTGTAGTGTGTGTGTGATGGTGCAGGTAGGTGTGACGGTGTAGGTAGTGTGTGGCGGTGTAGGTAGTGTGTGACGGTGCAGGTAGAATGTGTGTGAGGGTGCAGTGTAGTGTGTGTAATGGCAGGTAGTGTGACGGTGAAGGTAGTGTGAGACGGTGCAGGTAGTGTGTGTGTGAGGGTGCAGTGTAGTGTGTGTAATGCAGTGTAGTGTGTGACGGTGTAGGTAGTGTGACGGTGCAGGTAGTGTGTGAGGGTGCAGTGTAGTGTGTAACGGTGCAGTGTAGTGTGACGGTGAAGGTAGAATGTGACGGTGCAGTGTAGTGTGTGACGGTGCAGTGTAGTGTGTGACGCAGGTAGAGTGTGTGTGACGGTGCAGTGTAGTGTGTGTGATGGTGCAGTGTAGTGTGTGTGACGGTGCAGGTAGTGTGTGTGTGACGGTGCAGTGTAGTGTGTGTGACGGTGCAGTGTAGTGTGTGACGGTGCAGTGTAGTGTGTGTGTGAGTGCAGTGTAGTGTGTGTGACGGTGCAGTGTAGTGTGTGTGACGGTGCAGGTAGTGTGTGTGACGGTGCAGGTAGTGTGTGACGGTGCATGTAGTGTGTGTGACGGTGCAGGTAGTGTGTGACGGTGCAGGTAGTGTGTGACGGTGCAGTGTAGTGTGACGGTGGTGTAGTGCGTGACGGTGCAGTGTAGTGCGTGTGACGGTGCAGTGTAGTGTGTGACGGTAGTGTAGTGCGTGTACCGGTGCAGTGTAGTGTGTGACGGTGCAGTGTAGTGCGTGTAACGGTGCAGTGTAGTGTGTGTAACGGTGCAATGTAGTGCGTGACGGTGCAGTGTAGTGCGTGTGACGGTGCAGTGTAGTGTGTGTGACGGTGTAGGTAGAGTGTGTGTGACGGTACAGGTAGAGTGTAACGGTGCAGTGTAGTGTGACGGTGCAGTGTAATGTGTGACGGTGAAGGTAGTGTGTGACGGTGAAGGTAGTGTGACGGTGCAGGTAGAGGTGACGGTGTAGTGTGTGACGGTGCATTGCAGTGTGTGACGGTGAAGGTGTGAAGGTGCAGTGTAGTGTGTGGACGGTGAAGGTAGTGTGTGACGGTGCAGTGTAGTGTGTGACGGTGCAGTGTGTAACGGTGAAGGTAGTGGTGACGGTGCAGTGTATTGTGTGACGGTGAAGGTAGTGTGACGGTGCAGGTAGACTATGACGGTGTAGGTAGAGTGACGGTGCAGTGTAGAGTGTGACGGTACAGGTGTTTGTGTGTGTGTGTGTGTGTGTGTGGAGAGATAGATGAAATGGTGGTGGTGCTGTGTGTGTGTGCTGAAATAGTAGTGGTGGTGGTGGTGGTAGAGGCAGGCAAGCAGCCAGATGAGGAGGGTGCCACTACAGTGCCTGGCTCACGGTGCCTGCCTGCTCCCTTGTTACAGAATACAGCTCTCGGGATTACCAGGTTGAACAAGATGGCGGAGCCGACCAAATGTTGAGAGCAAACCTTTCACCATCCCTCTCCTCCCAGCTCTTGTGCGGTACAAACTTGTAGATTTGCCTCACAGTATTTTTGGCCAAGGATAAAGCAACATATATCACTCGCCAAAAAATGTACTGAAGTTGTGTAAAAATATGGCAGAGCGAGAGTTTATGGAGTGAGAGGTCAAGTGGTACCTGTTAGTGTTTGTTTATGGCGGTAGAGGGAGCGGCGCCACACCTGTGTCCGTTACGCACGGTGTTGCGGCCGGCCCTACACCCTCACACACCTGTCATACACCTTATAGCATACACGCCAGCTTCATGACGATGGCCTATTTATACAAGAGTCTGCCACGAGTCTGCCACGAGTCTGCCAAGAGCATGCCACGAGTCTGCCACGAGTCTGCCAGAGTCTGCCACGTACTATTTATGATCTTTATTTTTCTGAATCACACACACACACACACACTCACACTCACATACACACACACACACACACACACAGTACCATCACCGTTGATAAGATTATCTCCACACAACCCAGAACAAAGGACTACAACAACATCTAAGTAGCGTTATGAGACATCCTTGTTCTCAGTCAGTCGTCATTAACACAACACCAAACAACAATAAACAACATACTATCATACTAATGGTCGCCACTTAGACCCCCTTCTTGGTAACCTTATCTATCTAGTTGTTCAGGATCTAGGTGTGCTCAGCCGTCCCTAACACCACGACTATCAGGGAGAATATACACTCACTACCTCCCTCCCTCTGTCCATTGTCAACCAGCTGACTCATAATAGGACATTGTCTTTTCTAATCTAACTCTTTTACTTCACTATCACCATACCGAGAAATGTGATCAGGTTATACCATGTGCCCACGAGAACTGACTTAACTTCCAAATACATGGTTATCACTTACGGCAACATAAACTCATGCATCTGCCAATCAAAACAACTATACAGCTATCAGTACCTGTATTTACATGCACTTAAGAAATAGTCATAGAAACCCTTTCCAATTATTCCCTGAAGTTATAATAAACTCAATGATCTCCTGTGTAGTAGTATAATCACCATCTACTCAGGTATAATTCCCTCAGAACAGTCAGAGGTATTGACACAAATTAGAATAATCTTCACGGTAAGTCATTCATATATATTACATACATTTCTCACATAAACATAAAATAACGAAAATTAATTAATATCTACGTGAAACAAATTTATGGTGTGTTTGTTTAATACTTCCAGCACGATGGCGGAATAAATAAACACGGTGATATATATATATAAACCACGACATCCCAAGAACAACGACACTTCAGGAGGTAAGCGGCGGCGGGCGAGGGGCCACGGCAGCTAGTATCATGTCAGCTGATCCAACGCTCACGGCCGCGACATCACCACTATCACCACCCACCACCACTATCACCACCCACCATCACCACCCACCACCATCACCACCACCCACCAACACCACCCACCACCACTATCACACCACCACCACTATCATCACACCACCACCATCACCACCACCCACCAACACCACCCACCACCACACACCACCCACCACCAATCACCACAACCATCAACTCTGTTTTGTGTTCTGGTCCTCAACACTATGAACAACTCTTCAACATCTACAACCCCGACAATAACAAGACGTCATACCGTGTCCTTCTTGTCATCCCAGCACCTCAAGACTTCTACTAAGGACATCTACAATAACGATACGACACCCCATTAGCAGTGAGTCAAGCTACTGTTGTCCTCCTAGCGCCCGCCCGCCCGCCCGCCCGCCAGTCCACCCGCCCATACACACAATACTGGGAAAACTAGAAACAGCGGGACAATAAAATTAGTTGTCGCTACCAAGAGACAAACCTCGAAAATGATAAGATATGATATAAGAAAGTGAAGAAGGCAGGATGTACATTTCCTTTGAACTTTGATCCGATATAATCTCTCTCTCTCTCTAACTATCAGCCTCGTCCGATAACATAAGCTGCGTATTAATTTTCTAATATTATAATCTCTCCAGGAAGCCATCAACCTCGCCTTCAGGAGGATAGCTGTCCTTCATCCTCACAAGTACTACAAACTCTTCACTGGCTGACTGTGGCTTCCAAACCTTGAGGAAACTTGAAAACTCCAGGAATATGAAACTATCAACAGTGTGGGTAAGGTGTTGTATATATATACCATTAAACACCTGTATACACCTTAACATACCTAATTACGTGCACACTCAACTACACACACCTGCACACCATACACCTGTACACACAGACACACCTATAGTTGCACACACACACACCTACACACCTGGCCCTACTGTACTGTTTCTCTCCTGCCCACCAGCACTTGAGAACTCGTTAGCACATGCACTGAACGGAAGGCTTGAGG
>NW_024728806.1:0-12991 GCF_018991925.1 Homarus americanus | reverse complement strand
TGAGACCATGAAGAATGTCCAATGCTGATTATAGTTGGCCGTCGACGTTTTCCATCTGACGCGAAAGTACGAGTTAACTTCTACTCGCAGAACGTAGTTTCATACAATAGTCATTTGGAACATTTTGCTTCTGAACAGTCTGTAAGGATGTATCAATCACATTATCATCAACTGGAGGTAAGACATTTATCTGGGTCTTCTTCAGACGATCCGCGTGCACGACATCTGCGATCTGTGCATTAGGCTTCCATATTTTGAATTTGTTGCCTGCTTCTTTTGAGATTATGCGGAATGGACCAGAAAATTTCGCCGAAAGTTTGGAGTTCCTTTCAGGTTCCTGTAACATAACAGCGTCCCCAACGTTCAGTGCGATAGGTTTAGCATGTTTATGCTGTTTGATGATCATTTCGGCGCGTGACGCCGCTAGCTGTAATCGTACTTGGTTATGAATTTCTGTAAAGACATGAATTTGTTTTGCCGCAAAATCATCCGTATTATATACCGGGTATGGCGCCTCTGTAAGGATGTCGTAAGGCAGACGTTTATCTGTACCATAGACAATATAGTAGGGTGTTTTGCCCGTAGAGCTATTAACTGACCCATTAATCGACGCTGCAACCTGCAGTAACCAATCCTCCCATGCGTATTGAAAACCACTAACAATTGGACGCAGTATTTCTAGGATTTTACGATTGGTTCTTTCAACAAGGCCATTAGCCTGTGGATGATAAGCTGTCACAAAAGTTTGTTTAATTCCATATTGTGCACATATATGCTCTATTAGCTCATTCTTGAACTCTGTTCCATTATCAGAGAGTAGAACTTTAGGCGTAGTATATGGACATATGAGATTCATCACTAATGCATAGGCTACTGCTTCGGCCGTTTTGCTTTTAGTGGGATCAAGACCACGAACCTGGAAAAATGATCCACACACACTAAGACGTATCCTGATCCCTGATGACTCATTGGGAGTTGTAACACATCAACAGCGACTGTGTCAAACGGACGGTCTGGTGTAGGATATTGTAGAATCGGGGCAGGTGATCCTGTTGATCCTTTATGTTGAGCACACGCCAAACAATTAGCTATGTGTCATTCTATGTCTTTCTTCATAGTGTTCCAGAAATACTTCTTTCGTAAATCCGCTAAGCATTTATCACGACCTTGGTGACCTGCTTGTGGGACATCGTGGAACAATGTCATTACTGCTTTGCGCAACGTGTCAGGTACGACTATTTGAGACACATTACCCTCAGGAGATTTTCTCGTCCTATTGAGTATGTTATGTCGTAATTCAAACTGACTTAAGGGAAGAAATAACTTAGGGAGTTTAACATCCTCGCCCGATTCGAGAGCAAAAATAACAGCTGACCAATATGGGTCGCGTCGTTGCTCATCTTCCAGCTGCGAAAGAGTGAATGCTGATACAGGCATTACTGGTGCTATATTTCTTGACAGAGCGTCGGCGACAACATTCGCCCTCTCAGGTAAATACCTAAATTCGGGGTCAAACTCTTGAATTGTCAGATACCAGCGTGCTAATCTGTCTGATAAGTTTCTGCCATGGAACAGTTCGGTGACTGCCGCATGATCAGTAAAAACAGTTATCTTGCAGCCAAAGATAATGTCTTTGAACTTCTTAAGTGCCCACACAACGGCTAACGTTTCTAAATGCGTCACCGAATAACGTGTTTCAGCATCGATTAGTTTGCGACTTGCAAATGCTATCACTCTAAACTTCCCACGCGTGTCCTCTTGCATGAGCACTGCTCCGACTCCAATTCCGGGAGCGTCAGTACAGAGAGTGAAAGGTTGAGTGTAGTCTGGGAATGCTAGAACCGGGGCATTGGTTAGCGCTGTCTTCAATGCCGTAAAACTTTCTTCGTGTTCAGCATCCCATATAAACACTGCATCTTTTTTGAGCAACCTCGTTAGGGGCGATGCTAATGTTGCATAGTCCTTGATAAAGGAACGATAATAACCAGATAATCCGAGAAGGCTACGCACATGATCATTTGAGGTAGGACGCGGGAACTGAGATACAGCTTTGACTTTATCATTAACTGTGTGTATACCCTCACCGTCGACTACATGACCAAGGAAATGGATTCTGGATTTTAAAAACTCGCACTTTGAGAGTTTTATTTTGAGTCCTGCTGTGGAAAGTTTGGCCAAAACTTCACGCAGTTTTATCAGATGGGAATCGACGTCCTTACTGACTACTATTAGATCATCCAAATAAGCGCAGACTGTGTTACCAATTAGTCCGGCGAACAGGGTGTTGATCATTCTTTGAAATGTTAGTGGGGCATTTCTGAGACCAAATGGCATATCTAGTTAAGCAACACCGCATTATCCTTGCCTAAGGATTGCAATATGTCGCTCAAGATAGGCATTGGGTACCTGCCAGGGATTGTTTGATCATTTACGCGCCTGAAATCTATGACAGGGCGCCATCCACCATCCTTTTTCGGGACGAGGAATAATGGGCTGTTAAAGGGGGATTTTGAGTGTCTAATGACATTCTCATCTAACATACCCTGTACCATATCTTGCACTACAGCGCGCTGGCTATGAGGTAGTCTATAAGCTGGTATGTAAATAGGGTTGGTTCCTTCCTTTAACGCTATATGATGGGATGTTAAATCTGTCTGACCTAGCGTTTCCCCTGGCAAGGCTACTATATGTCTATAGTCGGCAAGCAGCTCTAACAGGCGTGTCTTGCCCTGAGGATGATCGATCACCTTGACATGTGGTGCTATTTGATCTATCCTGGCCAGTCGAGTCTGTTGGCAATTCGCAACAATACCTCGAATTAGGAATTTATTTGGTTGCACTTCGACATTGCTGTGATATCTAGAAAATCACACACATAACATCCTTTCTTTAATTTCTTGATAATGTGAAATTGCTGCCGCAATCCCGTAGACTTGTGTGTGTGTGTCTCACAGCAGACACAGCTGATTCCAAGGTCCGGTGACTGGGTCAATGTTCACAAAAAATCCTGAGTACAGCAAACCGCCGCTAATGGTCACACTAGGTCATCCACAACACCATACCTCAGAATGCAGAGACCATCTCTCAGACCGGATGTGTCATCATCACTAGGGTGGGTGCTGGGTGCTGGTAACTGGGGGTTGTTCACGCCATACGAAAGAATTTTGTTGACAGGATGTTGATTGATGAGTAGTCTCAACAACTGCAGTCACGTCCTGTCACACCCTGGGCAGTGAACGAATCATTTGCAGAAACTAATGTTCACTTCAGCTCACAGGATTGTTGCGTTGGTGAATTCCTCATTCTGGTAATGGAGAGTACTCTTCAAAATTGCAGGTACTATCTTCCAACTCTTGCTGCTGTAATCACGCTGGGAAGGTGTGTGGTTGAGGTCGAGATGTATCTCTGACGCATGATCCGCCTTCCTCTTAATAGGATTGGTAGACAACACTTTCGTCCTAGCGGTGAGCATAGGTTCAGAATGACTCATTGCTGTGTAGGAAACACCTTTAAACGTAACACTATTATTACGTGGATGAACATCTATCATGTTCTTTCGAAGAGTTGGTAGACCAAGTAACCCGTCAGCTGGCAAATTGAACTGCTGAACTATATAAAAGTCCGCGTAGAAAGGAGAACCACGTCTTGAGAATCTGAGTGGTAACGTCACCATTCCTTTGATGCTCAGCTGAGTACCTGAAACTCCTTCGAGCTCAGCGTTACTAGGCCTCCATTTGAATTTGCGGTGAGGAAATTTACGTTGTAACTCGTGATATGATGTCAAGGCCAATACATTAGCGCAAGCACCTGTGTCTATATCAAGAGCCAATCTGGTATTATCCACTCTCACCGGCACTGACAACACTTCCACTTTTCTAAGCGCCGCTATTAATGAGGCTGCTATAGAAGTAGTGTGAGGAGGGGTGGGAATTACCCTATCTATCCCTCTCCTTGCTGTGGTGTGCGCTGGCCTTCCCCCGATGACTTGTCCTGGGGACGTTTCTGCTTGCGCCTATACGACACCTCCGTTTCACTTAGGTCCACTCCCCTAGCCTTTATTAGTATATCGCACTCATGTGAACTATGAGATGTCGATTTGTGAAGAGCGCACCATTTGCGCACTGTCTGGGTAGGAGGAGGAGGTGCTGCTTTGGCTACCTCTCTGTTTGACCTTGAGAATGGCTTTGCACCGGGTGTGGCCTTAAAATTAGCACTATTACCTCGGAGCTGAAAACAATCTTCCATTACGTGGCCACGTTTATTACAATGTGCGCATCGTAACGATGTTTTCTGTTTATATGTTAGGCGGGGAGGAGTAATCGAAGCTAAGTGTGTCGCATAAGGAGTCTGAGAGTGAGGCATCTGTGGCATCTGAAGTTGGCCCAGCTGTGACCTACCCCCAAAAATCCCAATTAGCGTTCGCTTGAACTTTTCATAGTCAGGGCTTTGTAAACCAAACGCATTTAAACGACTGCCTGCATAGGAACCCTGCGTTATATGGGAACGTACATATGCTTTCTTTTCTTCGTCAGTCGTTATGTGACTAATGCGCATGCTATCTTCACATGCACGAACAAAATGTGCTACCCTATAATCGTCTTGTCCCGTGAAATTTCGAACATAATCGCTGCGCTGCATGATATTAATAACATTATCAGCTTTAGGTGTGGTAGTAGTACTGGTGTGAGGGTTAGAGGACGCCATTGTAACCGAAGGCTGGGTTAATAAGGTTGTTACCGATTTAGCAACAGACACACTATCACCTGTAACAGGGGTAACTGCTTTAGTATACTTAGGTGAGGTACTATAGTGATTACCAGACCGTAGGGTACGACGGTTTAAGTCGTCAAATGATTCGTCAATAACTTTCTCACTACTTCCTACCGACTCATTTAACTGTGTTCCATACTCAAAATCTATGTCAGTCTGGGCTTGATCATCGATGAGTTGGTTATCAGCAAACAGTTGCGCTAGGCGTTCGATTTCATCTACATTAGACATGGGAAACTTAGAAATTATCTATTAGCCCCCTTGGGTCAATGAATACTTAACAGTAAGTAGATCACTTGCCTCTCATTTACAAGAAAAATGAATATGAATTGTAGTTAATTATTAAACTATCAATAAGAAGACAGACACTTACAAACTACTGTAAATTATAGGATTTCAATACATTAATCTTACATTCGACACTTTATCATTGAAATAATCCTATCCGACGAACCTATCGGTGTGAAGATATCTCTCGAACGTGTTCATGTGTGTAGAACTATGTAATTTAAATACCTATTTATACAGAGTAGTACGTCTGTATAGAAAATGTGATCCTTCAAGAGTTCTGAGTGGAGTGGTGGGTGGAGTGTGGGCGGGGCCTCTTCCTAGGATGCGTGCGCTGCTGCTGGTTTCCTTGGCAACGAGAAGACGCTTCTGCTTTGGTAAGAGACGAGTCCACTTGAAATACCTGTAGGTGAGTTCCTCCTCCGGCGATCAGAAAACTGATGATTGGTTATCACACTGGTGGTTGCTGGTTCCCTGGCGAAACTGCCGTGTGCCAAGTCTTCACAGTCCACGTATATATGGAGATCTGTATGATGACACCGGAATTCGTAATTCGCGCTGACGACACAACAATACTGCCCAGCTGTTAGTGAAATATCAATTGGTAGGCCAGGCTACGAAACTGTTCTTCAACACTGCAACACTGTAATGTCTAGGGAATGCTGAGTGGAGTCTATCTCAACCGGCTCAATCTGGATATGTACCAACAGGCTGTAATATATGTATATTACGAATTCTGCACGTATTTGTATGTGACAGAGATAAGGAGCGCTCACTACATATCGTCTCAATACGGGATATAGTTTTAAACACTCGGATTATGTAACGCGTCACTGCTGTGTGGTTTCTTGTTTTTCACAAAACACAGACGGATGATACGACTACCAGTTTGAAGAATCCGTACACACCGCTTGCCACCTATATGAATCGGCTGCTTGTCCAATTAACCAGTCCGTTCACACATATTTATATTTGGGTTTTAAGTAACGAAACCCAAACGGTAGTTCCTTTGTTTTATTATAAAAGGTTGTATATATAATTCCTGAGTGTATATCAACCGTAAGTCTCACTGTCTAGGAGTGAATGAGAAAGGGACGGCGTTTATGTATGATAAACGTTAGGTCACGTCCTTACGATATGAGTTGAGGTGAGCTACTGAAGCTTAAGGGCATCGCAGTGCCTGCTTACAGAAATGCTGAGCTATGGGTCTCGCCCTCTTGGGTGAGTTGCCCGCTCACTTGTCCATCTCATGTCTTACTCATAGACAGTGGAAAGTTACAGGGTGGTGAATCTGAATATAATATCAGATGTATTGACCCATTTATATAATACGTTCTGTTGATGAGACAGGGGCCTATTACACGAACGTTTTACCAAATGCGGCTTCGAAACAAGAAGGATCCATATATATTTCATTAGCCCAATAAAGCACGCGCACTTCTTCATATAATCAACACCTCACCCCACCAGGATTCGAAACCACGATCATCTAATTCAGACCGGGGAACGCTACCTCTGGGCCACCAGGACAATAAAAGCAGTCCTAGACTCTGCTATATTTCACACAAAGCCAGTTCAACGAGATTATGGCGCCGTGAACCTCTAATGGGGACCACCCGTGCCGCTTAGGTGATCAGAGCAACGTTTTACCAAATGCGGCTTCGAAACACGAGGATCCATATATATTTCATTAGCCCAATAAAGCACTCGGACTTCTACATATAATCAACACCTCACCCCACCAGGATTTGAACCCACGATCTTATAATTGTGACCTGGGAACGCTACCTCTGGACCACCAGGACAATAAAAGCAGTCCTACACTCTGCTATATTTCACACAAATCCTGTTCAACGAGCTTATGGCGCCGTGAACCTCTAATAGGGACCACCTGTGCCGCATAGGTGATCAGAGCAACGTTTTACCAAATCCGGCTTGGAAATACAAGGATCTATATATATTTCATTAGCCCAATGAAGCACGCGGACTTCTACATATAATCAACACCTCACCCCACCAGGATTTTAACCCACGATCTTATAAATGTGACCGGGGAACGCTACCTCTGGGCCACCAGTTCAATAAAAGCAGTCCTAGACTCTGCTATATTTCACACAAAGCCTGTTCAACGAGCTTATGGCGCCGTGAACCTCTAATGAGGACCACCCGTGCCTCTTAGGTGATCAGAGCAACGTTTTACCAAATGCGCTTCGAAACACGAGGATCCATATATATTTCATTAGCCCAATAAAGCACGCGGACCTCTTCATATAATCAACACCTCACCCCACGAGGATTCGAACCAACGATCTTCTAATTGTGACCGGGGAACGCTACCTCTGGGCCACCAGGACAATAAAAGCAGTCCTAGACTCTGCTATATTTCACACAAAGCCTGTTCAACGAGCTTATGGCGCCGTGGGACCACTATAGGGGACCACCATGCCGCTTAGGTGGAGAGAGCAACGTTTTACCAAATTTGGCTTGGAAACTCGAGGATCCATATATATTTCATTAGCCCAATAAAGCACGCGGACTTCTACATATAATCGACACCTCACCCCACCAGGATTTGAACCCACGATCTTATAATTGTGACCGGGGAACGGTATCTCTGGGCCACCAGGACAATAAAAGCAGTCCTACACTCTGCTATATTTCACACAAATCCTGTTCAACGAGCTTATGGCGCTCTGAACCACTATAGGGGACCACCCGTGCCGCTTAGGTGATCAGAGCAACGTTTTACCAAATGTGGCTTCGAAACACGAGGATCCATATATATTTCATTAGCCCAATAAAGCACGCGGACTTCTACATATAATCTACACCTCAAGCCACCAGGATTTGAACCCACGATCTTATAAATGTGACCGGAGAACGCTAACTCTGGGCCACCAGTTCAATAAAAGTAGTCCTAGACTCTGCTATGTTTCACTCAAAGCCTGTTCAACTAGCTTTTGGCGCCATGAACCTCTAATGGGGACCACCCGTGCCGCTTGGGTGATCATAGCAACGTTTTACCAAATGCGGTTTCGAAACACGAGGATCCATATATATTTCATTAGCCCAATATAGCACGCAGACCTCTTCATATAATCAACACCTCACCCCACGAGGATTCGAACCCACGATCTTCTAATTGTGACCGGGGAACGCTACCTCTGGACCACCAGGACAATAAAAGCAGTCCTAGACTCTGCTATATTTCACACAAAGCCTGTTTAACGAGCTTATGGCGCCGTGAACCTCTAATGGGGACCACCCGTGCCGCTTGGGTGATCAGAGCAACGTTTTACCAAATGCGGCTTCGAAACACGAGGATCCATATATATTTCATTAGCCCAATAAAGCACGCGGACTTCTTTATATAATCAACACCTCACCCCACCAGGATTCAAACCCACGATCTTATAATTGTGACTGGGGAACGCTACCTCTGAGCCACCAGGACACTACAAGCAATCTTAGACTCTGTTATATTTCACACAAAGCCTGTTCAACGAGCTTATGGCGCCGTGGGAACACTATAGGGGACCACCCGTGCTGCTTAGGTGGAGAGAGCAACGTTTTACCAAATCTGGCTTGGAAACTCGAGGATCCATATATATTTCATAAGCCCAATAAAGCACTCGGACTTCTACATATAATCAACACCTCACCCCACCAGGATTTGAACCCACGATCTTAAAATTGTGACCGGGGGGACGCTACCTCTGGGCCACCAGAACAATAAAAGCAGTCCTACACTCTGCTATATTTCACACAAAGCCTGTTCAACGAGATTATGGCGCCGTGAACCTCTAATGGGGGCCACCCGTGCCGCTTAGGTGATCAGAGCAACGTTTTACCAAATGCGGCTTCGAAACACGAGGATCCATATATATTTCATTAGCCCATTAAAGCACGCGGACTTCTACATATAACCAACACCTCACCCCACCAGGATTTGAACCCCAAATCTTATAATTGTGGCCGGGGGACGCTACCTCTGGGCCACCAGGACAATAGAAGCAGTCCTAGACTCTGCTATATTTCACACAAAGCCTGTTCAACGAGATTATGGCGCCGTGAACCTCTAATGGGGACCACCCGTGCCGCTTAGGTGATCAGACCAACGTTTTACCAAATGCGGCTTCGAAACAAGAAGGATCCATATATATTTCATTAGCCCAATAAAGCACGCGGACTTCTACATATAATCAACACCTCACCCCTCCAGGATTTGAACCCACGATCTTATAATTGTGACCGGGGAACGCTACCTCTGGGCCACCAGGACAATAAAAGCAGTCCTAGACTCTGCTATATTTCACACAAAGCCTGTTCAACGAGCTTATGGCGCCGTGAACCTCTAATGGGGACCACCCATGCCGCTTAGGTGATCAGAGCAACGTTTTACCAAATGCGGCTTCGAAACACGAGGATCCATATATATTTCATTAGCCCAATAAAGCACGCGGACTTCTTCATATAATCAACACCTCACCACACCAGGATTCCAACCCACGATCTTCTAATTGTGACCGGGGAACGCTACCTCTGGGCCACCAGGACAATAAAAGCAGTCCTAGACTCTGCTATATTTCACACAAAGCCTGTTCAACGAGCTTATGGCGCCGTGGGACCACTATAGGGGACCACCCATGCCGCTTAGGTGGAGAGAGCAACGTTTTACCAAATCTGGCTTGGAAACTCGAGGATCCATATATATTTCATTAGCCCAATAAAGCACGCGGACTTCTACATATAATCGACACTTCACCCCACCAGGATTTGAACCCACGATCTTATAATTGTGACCGGGGAACGGTACCTCTGGGCCACCAGGACAATAAAAGCAGTCCTACACTCTGCTATATTTCACACAAATCCTGTTCAACGAGCTTATGGCGCCGTGAACCTCTAATAGGGACCACCCGTGCTGCTTAGGTGATCAGAGCAACGTTTTACCAAATGCGGCTTCGAAAAACGAGGATCCAAATATATTTCATTAGCCCAATAAAGCACTCGGACTTCTACATATAATCAACACCTCACCCCACCAGGATTTGAACCCACGATCTTATAATTGTGACCGGGGAATGCTACCTTTGGGCCACCAGGACAATAAAAGCAGTCCTAGACTCTGCTATATTTCACACAAAGCCTGTTCAACGAGATTATGGCGCCGTGAACCTCTAATGCGGAACACCCGTGCCGCTTAGGTGATCAGACCAACGTTTTACCAAATGCCGCTTCGAAACAAGAAGGATCCATATATATTTCATTAGCCCAATAAAGCACGCGGACTTCTACATATAATCAACACCTCACCCCACCAGGATTTGAACCACCGATCATATAAATGTGACCGGGGAACGCTACCTCTGGGCCACCAGTTCAATAAAAGCAGTCCTAGACTCTGCTATATTTCACACAATGCCTGTTCAACTAGCTTATGGCGCCGTGAACCTCTAATGGGGACCACCCGTGCCGCTTAGGTTATCAGAGCAACGTTTTACCAAATCCGGCTACGAAACACGAGGATCCATATATATTTCATTAGCCCAATAAAGCACGCGGACTTCTACATATAATCAACACCTCACCCCAGCAGGATTTGAACCCACGATCTTATAATTGTGACCGGGGGACGCTACCTCTGGGCCACCAGAAAAATAAAAGCAGTCCTACACTCTGCTATATTTCACACAAAGCCTGTTCAACGAGATTATGGCGCCTTGAACCTCTAATGGGGACCACCCGTGCCGCTTAGGTGATCAGAGCAACGTTTTACCAAATGCGGCTTCGAAACACGAGGATCCATATATATATATCATTAGCCTAGTAAAGCACGCGGACTTCTACATATAATCAACACTTCACCCCACCAGGATTTGAACCCCAAATCTTATAATTGTGACATGGGAACGCTACATCTGGGCCACCAGGACAATAAAAGCTCTCCTAGACTCTGCTATATTTCACACAAAGCCTGTTCAACGAGCTTATGGCGCCGTGAACCTCTAATGGGGACCACCCATGCCGCTTAGGTGATCAGACCAACTTTTTACCAAATGCGGCTTCGAAACAAGAAGGATCCATATATATTTCATTAGCCCAATAAAGCACGCGGACTTCTACATATAATCAACACCTCACCCCACCAGGATTTGAACCCACGATCTTATAATTGTGTCCGGGGTATGCTACCTCTGGGCCACCAGGACAATAAAAGCAGTCCTAGACTCTGCTATATTTCACACAAAGCCTGTTCAACGAGCTTATGGCGCCGTGAACCTCTAATGGGGACCACCCATGCCGCTTAGGTGATCAGAGCAACGTTGTACCAAATGCGGCTTCGAAACACGAGGATCCATATATATTTCATTAGCCCAATAAAGCACGCGGACTTCTTCATATAATCAACACCTCACCACACCAGGATTCGAACCCACGATCTTCTAATTGTGACCGGGGAACGCTACCTCTGGGCCACCAGGACAATAAAAACAGTCCTAGACTCTGCTATATTTCACACAAAGCCTGTTCAACGAGCTTATGGCGCCGTGGGACCACTATAGGGGACCACCCGTGCCGCTTAGGTGGAGAGAGCAACGTTTTACCAAATCTGGCTTGGAAACTCGAGGATCCATATATATTTCATTAGCCCAATAAAGCACGCGGACTTCCACATATAATCGACACCTCACCCCACCAGGATTTGAACCCACGGTCTTATAATTGTGACCGGGGAACGGTACCTCTGGGCCACCAGGACAATAAAAGCAGTCCTACACTCTGCTATATTTCACACAAATCCTGTTCAACGAGCTTATGGCGCCGTGAACCTCTAATAGGGACCACCCATGCTGCTTAGGTGATCAGAGCAACGTTTTACCAAATGCGGCTTCGAAAAACGAGGATCCAAATATATTTCATTAGCCCAATAAAGCACTCGGACTTCTACATATAATCAACACCTCACCCCACCAGGATTTGAACCACCGATCGTATAAATGTGACCGGGGAACGCTACCTCTGGGCCACCAGTTCAATAAAAGCAGTCCTAGACTCTGCTATATTTCACACAAAGCCTGTTCAACTAGCTTATGGCGCCGTGAACCTCTAATGGGGACCACCCGTGCCGCTTAGGTTATCAGAGCAACGTTTTACCAAATCCGGCTTCGAAACACGAGGATCCATATATATTTCATTAGCCCAATAAAGCACGCGGACTTCTACATATAATCAACACCTCACCCCACCAGGATTCAACCCACGATCTTATAATTGTGACCGGGATATGCTACCTCTGGGCCACCAGGACAATAAAAGCAGTCCTAGACTCTACTATATTTCACACAAAGCCTGTTCAACGACCTTATGGCGCCATGAACCTCTAATGGGGACCACCCGTGCCGCTTAGGTGATCAGAGCAACGTTTTACCAAATCCGGCTTCGAAACACGAGGATCCATATATATTTCATTAGCCCAATAAAGCACGCGGACTTCTACATATAATCTACACCTCACCCCACCAGGATTTGAACCCACGATCTTATAAATGTGACCGGAGAACGCTAACTCTGGGCCACCAGTTCAATAAAAGTAGTCCTAGACTCTGCTATGTTTCACTCAAAGCCTGTTCAACTAGGTTTTGGCGCCATGAACCTCTAATGGGGACCACCCGTGCCGCTTGGGTGATCATAGCAACGTTTTACCAGATGCGGTTTCGAAACACGAGGATCCATATATATTTCATAAGCCCAATATAGCATGCAGACCTCTTCATATAATCAACACCTCACCCCACGAGGATTCGAACCCACGATCTTCTAATTGTGACCGGGGAACGCTACCTCTGGACCACCAGGACAATAAAAGCAGTCCTAGACTCTGCTATATTTCACACAAAGCCTGTTTAACGAGCTTATGGCGCCGTGAACC
>NW_024728805.1:0-8330 GCF_018991925.1 Homarus americanus | reverse complement strand
AAATGTCTTTGGGTTTGATTTGACCTCGCTTGCAACCAGCCTCTTGAACTCCTTTTCAGCCCTTCTACACTTTCTTGGTTCTTGGGTCTTGCATACATCCTCCTGTCCTGCTCATCGTTTGACCTAACCCACGCCTTGAATTTCTGGGTTTTTTTCTTAACTTAAGTCGACCGCCGCATGGTTTTTTTGTAGGGGTCTCTTTGTATTCCTAGAGGCACTGGGTTTGATCTTGGGTATATATTTCTCGATCAAATGGTTCAGCGTAGTGTCTGTGTTCTGATGCCTTTGTGAGTCATGCCAATGGATACCCCCCTCATCTCTTCCCTCATCCCGTTGTAATTTCCCTTGTAATATTTACATCTTGGCCTGGTTTTGTCGTGAACCAAGTAACAGTTAAATATGAATGACAACATTACATGGTGGCTGGTACCAACTGGGGCTAGGTGTTCCAGTTTGGCCACCATACCCTCCTCGTTTGTTATGATGAGGTCCAGTGGCTTGGGTGTTTGCTCCCCTCTGAAGTGCGTCGGGTCACATTTACTAACCACTGTTACACCACACTGTTACTAACTACTGCCACATCACACAGTTACCAACTACTGTAACATCACACTGTTACTAACTATTGTAACATCACACTGTTACTAATTACTGTAACATCACACTGTTGCTAACTATTGTGACGTCACACCGTTGCTAGCTACTGTAATATTACACTGTTACTAAGTAATGTAACATTACACTGTTACTAACTACTGTAACATCACACTCTTACTAACTAATGTAACATACACTGTTACTAACTACTCTAACACGCTGTTACTAACTACTGTAGCTTCACACTGTACTAACTACTGTAACATCACACTGTTAATAACTACTGTTACATCACTCTGTTGCACTGTTACTACTCTAACATCCTACTGTTACTACTGTAAACTTACACCGTTACTAACTACTGTAACATCACACTGTTACCAACTACTCTTGAGATATCGGTTTGGCATTGCAGGGTTTTTCTTTATTAAAAGACGAGAACTTGAGAATTATTTAATTTGGTACAGCGATGCTCTGAAATTGCAGTTAAACGAATATCTTTGTACAATATTGTCTCAAGAACTTTGGTTTATAAGAGAAAAGTGATACCACGGACCATACGAGCCGCAGAGGTTGAAAAAGACAAAGGAAAAATATATTAGTGAGACATATTGGTCCTGTGACCCGACACCAGAGAAGTTGGAAGCCTCTGAAATGTGGTGATGTAGGCGAATGCTAAGAATCAGCTACACTAACAAAAAATGAATGAGGAAAGTACTAAGATTATCAAAATGGTACAAAAAAAGAAAAATGCGATGCTTTGGTCATATCATCGGGGATGAGGGGAAAACAGAAATATTAATGGGCGAAGTTGAAGGTAGGAGGGCCAGTGGAGACAGAGACTGGGATGGATGGATGAATAAAATTAAAAGCTGCATACCAAGAGAGATACAAATCCTTGGAGGATTCAAGATTGGTAGAAATAGCCCGAGAACATTAGAGTGGAGGACTGTGGTCGCCAACCCTCAGATATGAGGACGGCATCTCTATTGATCGTCTTTTGTTTAGTTAGATATATGGTCCCTTGTCTCTGGTTTAGTGAGATATATATGGTCCCTTGTCTCTGGTGTAGTTAGATATATGGTCCCTTGTCTCTAGTTTAGTTAGATATATGGTCCCTTGTCTCTGGTATAGTTAGAAAATGGTCCTTTGGCTGCGGTCTGGTTACTTTTACTTTTATCCTCTTCGCCACTGATCGGCTCATTAGCAGCTTGGGCGGTCGTCACGCCTCTGTTATACACTGTTGCCAAGTACTGGGCATGCACCGGCTCCTGAATGTAACTGAACATGCTCCAGTGTTGGTCACGCCTGGCCTTGAATGAGCTTACACTCGGTGCCGTCACAACACTCTCTGGTAGAGTGTTCCAAGAGTTCACAATTGTCACTCCGAAAAAGTTTGCCCTCACATTTTCTGGACTCGCGGCTTTTTCAGTCTTGAGCTGTGACCCCTTGTGGGGCGGGCGTCCGCCAGCTCCAGGTATGTACAGTAGTTAAAACAACTATCTGTGCATACTTTGTGGGAAACAATATGAGACCATGGACGATAAATTTTTGTATATGGAGGCTGTCACTAGTCACACGTAAAATTTCGGAGCATATCGACCCCCACCTGCACAGATAATTGTTTTAGTTTAGCTACTGTACATTTGACCGAGTAGTTCCCCATGAGATGTTTATACACTTCCATTAGGTCGCCCCTCTCCCGTTTGTAGCTTAAGCTAGACAGTTGCAGGCGTTCTAATCGCTCTGGGTAACTGAGGTTCCGGCACCAGCCTGGTGGCCCTCCTTTGGACTTATTCAATCAATTGACAGTCTCTAGCATAGGTAGTAGATAGTAAACAGCTATCAAACAGGGAGATACTACTGTCTGGGAAGATATTGGAAGCATAATGTATTGTCTAATGGTAGACCCTGTTGCCATATGGCATCACAAAAATTGTGACCAAGTCCCAGGTTGCTGATCTGGCTTTCTGCCACATTTGCACACAATTGCAGGGTCTCATTTGTTTCTCTTACTTTGACAAGACAACATACATATATCATTTCTCACTCTTGATATATATATATATATATATATATATATATATATATATATATATATATATATATATATATATATATATATATATATATATATATTGATAAAATCACACGGGAAAATGGAAACAACGGAGCACCTTAGCTTTCGTCTTCATTCAAGACATCTTCAGAAGATGCCTCTGAAGATGTCTTGAATAAAGACGAAAGCTAAGGTGCTCCGTTGTTTCCATTTTCCCGTGAGATTTTATCAAAATTTATCTTATCCACGTTTTCATTGTGGATTTACACGAAATATATATATATATATATATATATATATATATATATATATATATATATATATATATATATATATATATATATATATATATATATATATATATATATATATATATATATATATATATATATATATATATATATATGATAACCACAAGGAAAGAAGAAAACACGAAGTTCTAGCGCTTTCTAGGGTATTTAAGGTTTGAGCCAATATTATATATATGTTGTATTCCTCATCAATATAATATTGGCTCAAACCTTAAATACCCTAGGTCTTTCATAGACAAATGCCTAAACATTACTAAGAAAACTTTTTATAGAACTGATCCCAAGCCCACCCATGACCATAAGAATATCTTAATATTACCATTTCACAAAAATTTCTCACACATTCCTTCACAACTAAAAACCTGGAACGTCAATGTGGCATTTAAAAACTCATGCACTGTTAAACAAATGTTAATCAAGAACTCCCCCAACAACACAATTGGTTGCATTCATAAAGTTCCTTGCAAGGAATGTAATATGTTTTACTTAGGCCAGATAGGTAAAGACCTTGCAACTAGAATTAGACAACACAAATACAGTGTTAGGACAGGCCAGGAATCCAATGCTCTGTTTGTTCATTTGAGGGATAACAAGCATTGCATTGACTGGGATAATACCTCCTCAATATTACCATGTAATTCAGTTGATAGTAGGAACATCATAGAATCTAGTCTTATTAAACATACCGAAGCATTCAACATGAATTTGAGTAACGGCATGTACAAGCTGGACAATTTTGTAATAAAGAAGATTTGTAATCAGGTGAGAAGATCGGGTCACCCTACCATCTGACCTGACCACCAACCGTTGTGTGCTATTTAAAGATTAGTAGGGTCATTACCTAATACCTGACCATTGTGGACCTGGTCTCACCCTCCTCTGTATATATACACCTTGGTTTGTATTTCTCTTTAGTCTGTACTCACCCCTGAAGATGTGAATTACACGAAAGCGCTTGGGAACTTCGTGTTTTCTTCTCTTATTGATTTATTAGCATACAGAACATAAGAATGGGAGAAACTGCAACCCAGGCCTATTAAGCATACTAGGCATGATCCAATTTCACCCAACCCCTATATATACAGATCACATACAACTACAGTGATTTACTTGCATTTTATATATATATATATATATATATATATATATATATATATATATATATATATATATATATATATATATATATATATATATATATATATATATATATATATATATATATATATATATATATATATATAATATATATATATATATATATATATATATATATATATATATATATATATATATATATATATATATATATATATATATATATATATATATATATATATATATATATATATATATATATATATATATATATATATATATATATATATATATATATATATATATATATATATATATATATATATGTAACCGGTCGGAATTTACTGGACTTGGGGTTTATTAAAGATTATAAGATGGTAATGGCAGTGGAAGCGCCCCTTGAGAAAAATCCCGAACCAGCACAAGAACACTTAAATCTACTAAACAAAATAAATTGTCCGTGACCCGTGGAAGGATAGCGTCTGTGACTGGGATGAATGAGACACACTGTAAAAATTAGACACTTATATTCCCTCCAACACTACAAACACAATCAAATAATGGTACACCAATATGCGCACCTCTTAACTTGAACTTAAAACACTACTCTGGGGAATAAAAGTTATACATGATATAGAAATTATTAGAAACTCAGGCAACAATAAATTTGAAGTATTAAGAAATGTTGCTTGCACACATGAAACAGGCCTTAAGGGCTTTCACAGAATAATATCAGTCACTTAGGAAATGGTATTAAAAAATAAGACATTAAATACTCTACCATGAATAGGCCTTAAGGGCTTTCAACAAAATAATATCAGTCACTGAGGAAATGGTAATAAAAAATAAGAAATTAAATACCCTACAATGAATAGGCCTTAAGGGCACTCAGCAAAATTATATCACCCCAACAGATGCACACTTCCTAACCTAACTTAACCACTACTCTGGGGAACAAAGATTATACCTGAGATCGGAATTATGAAGAAAAATCAGATGCATTAAAAGAATCAAATCACAGTATCACTCCTGTTCCACTTAATGACACAAACATTCAAAAAACAATACTATCAAATTATTTAAGAAATATTAAACTACACACGTCAAGATAATATCAGTAACTGAGAAATGGTATTAACTACACCCAAATATATTCACTATTATTGATATGTTACTGGGTCCACCTATACTCATGAACCATGCTCCACCCAACTCAGCATACACCCGTAATAAGGGAGATAAAATGTTCCTCTAGGTATCTCCTAGAGTCCTAGACTATAGTCTCAGTGTACTCCCAGTGCGTCCATAAAGCAGAAGGGAGTGAGCCAATCAGACCTTGTACAGTTGAGAGAAGCTTTAGCTTCCCGTTAGCGAGAGGGTTTCACTAAGCTGCTCGAGACATGTGGTGTTGTGAGCCGAGGTAGAGGAGAGCTGCTGACCCAACGATCGTCCCGTCGTCAGCTGGGCACCCAGACGGCTAGATTCCCTCAAGAGATCCTTTGATACCCCGCTAAACAGTGACAGGCCTACACTGATCGGTCCAATGGCGACAATCGCCACCCTCAATCATCAACGGCAGTCAATCGCAGTCAAACTCCGGTCAACTCCGGTCAAGTGGGTTCTGACGGAAACCCTGAAATGAACTCACTGTTAGCTCTAGTTTACTTTACCACTGCCCTATCTAACCCTGTCTGATCGAATGAGACTTACTTGTTATACTGCAATAGCGCAGCACAGGTGACTAGGCCACGTGACTATTCATGTGACGGACGCGCAGGGACGTCTTGTTTGGCTGAATGCTCCCCGTGACTGAGGACCAGCCAGCGTCGCGTCTCCTCTCAAGGCGTTAGCTTAGGCCTACGTGACATATTTTCCGCCTAACTAATAACTCCTTGGGACACCCGGAACATTATTCAGACTGATAAATGATCTATAATAATTTCAAATTCAATAATAGTCCCTTAACTTCATGAATCGCATCATTATTAATTCGGCAAATTACATTTAATATCACTTAGGCCTAGTTCCACAATCTCTCGCTATGTGCAGGGAGCGCTCTCTTCCCTCCGACGACCTTGAACGCTCAGTATCGCCAATGGCGGGGTATTCGAAATTACTCTGAAATTTCTGAATATTACATATATATATATATATATATATATATATATATATATATATATATATATATATATATATATATATATATATATATATATATATACATACATACATACATACATACATACATACATACATACACACACACAGCTACACCCCGACTTACGACAGGGTTAGGGACCCAAATCCAGGTCGTAAGTCCGAATGGTCGTAAGTCCGACATAGATAAAAAATATAAAAAAATAATTTTTTTTTTAAATAAAAAATCTACAATGAAATACAGTACAGTAAAAGTAATAAATAATGAGGAATGGATACAGTACAGTGAAAGTAATAAATAATGAGGAATGGATACAGTGTGACTGAGCACTTACCTTTAATGTAGTCAGCTGAATGCACATGGAGCCCCCATAATTTTCTAATTATACATGGAGACTACATTAACTGGAAACGTTTTGGTATAGAAAATGTGTGCGTCATTTGAAGAAAGAAAAAAAAATGGTCACAACTTCGGCGGTCGTAAAGTCCAAGCAGTCGTAAGTCGGGGACTACCTGTATATATATATATATATATATATATATATATATATATATATATATATATATATATATATATATATATATATATATATATATATATATATATATACACCCGTGTATAGCACGAGTTCTTAAGACCAAATTTTTTGGCAAAAAGTTGGGGGTCGACCTCTATACGGGTACAGGTTGTACCCCTCTAGTCCGGCAACCTCGGGACCTGACCGGTGCCGGACCATGGAAATTGCCGGACCATGGAAATTCACCCTTTTCCTGGATAGATAGTGACTTGTGCTTATGCCTGGAAGCACTAGCACCACATTCTCTGCGTCATGGTCTCTTTGAAGACATATTGAAGGGTTAAATGTCGTATAGTAGTTTATCAAATTTTGCGAGTTTTTAATTCTTAACGTATTTTATTGGAACACACAAAAAAATAAATAAATAAAAATTTTGACGGCGGAAACTTGAATTTCAACGGGTTTGAACGGCCCGCCAACGTGCAGACGATGTGCATAATCGTGTAAACAGCGTCATTTCTCTTATGTACAAAAGATTCATTATTGTTTATTACTGAATGTCTTTTTTATTGAATTAATGTTTATGTGTGCAAAATGAGCAATACAATTCATTAATAATATGTAGAATATTAAAACACACGAGGAAATGACACAGCATTGTTTTCGTTGATTACAAAACCAGTGACTGACTGGTTCTACATATAAAACTGAAGAAAATAAGACCTTGGTTGTAGCTGCAGTAAAATTAATATGGTTGTTTTAAGTAATGTTATTTAATGTTAATAAATGGAACAATAGAAGTAGCTAACGATAATGGTAAAGAAAAAAGAGAGATCGCATATGTAAGTGCGCATGCGCACTTATTTACTGTCCATATATATTTTAATTAATGTTTCTGAATTTGTTTTTATTGAATTAATGTACGTGTGTGCAAAATTAACAATACAATTTATTAATAATACGTGGAATATTAGAGGAGACGAGACCGCTGCCGGCATTGTTTATGTTAAAGCTTACGAAACCAGTGACTGATTGGTTCTACATATAAAACTGAAGAAAATAAGACCCTGAGTTTAGCTGTAGTAAAATTAATGTAAAAAATGAATATGGTTGTTTGAAGTACCTGTAATGTTATTTAATGTAACAATATAAGTAGCTAACCATTAATGGTAAAAAAAAAGTGAGACTGCGCGTATGTAAGTGCGCACATGTGAAAATATATCGTCATTACTCTACATAAGAATATGAAAGCAACACTTATTTACTGCTCATATATATTGAAGGGTTAAATGTTGTACTCTGTATAGACAAGCAGAGAGAGAGAGCAGCCGAACTGCCGGATGTAAACAAACCTTAATTACCCGCGGGTTTTTTTTGTAAGGGGATTAGCCCACCCGGGAATAGGTCTCTGACCCACATTAGGGCCTGAGGGGCAAAAATTTAATACTCCTGTAATAATAATAATAATAATTCAGATAAGTAAAAAGAAAAAAAAAAAGCTGCCTATCTACCTATTGGACAAACTAAAATCGTTCCGGACCATGGGAGTTTCCGGACCACAGAATGCCGGACTAGAGAGGTACAACCTGT
>NW_024728804.1:0-5283 GCF_018991925.1 Homarus americanus | reverse complement strand
TGCCAAAGTGTATTTTGTGAGACACTTTTATATCCTCTGCTACTGTGACCTATGACGGAGTCTCTTCCTTTTCCCCCAGAGAAGATCTTCCGTCCCAGTCACAAAGAGAGACTTTGATCCTAGTTTACTGAAGCCAACTTTTCTCGAGGTTCTGATTGTTTCTTCAAGTCTTTATGTCAAGATCATTTTTAACTCTCGTGTAAGTTTTCCCTGGTGAGAAATGTTTTTAACGTGATAAATTCTTTGTCACCTTTGCTCGTTTAAGAACGTCTTTCAACAACCATGTTGTGGATATTCTTCACTTGGCTGTACTTTTACTTAATACTGTATATATATTTTTTATACAACTAATTGATCATAAAAATCTCAGACGACATTAATACTACATGCAAGAACTTGTGGCTGAAACAATGATAGACACGCCAGGTTGTCGTAAAGGCTTATTGTTTTAACAGGTAAACTGGAGCGAGTCTGTGGCTCACATCTCACTCTTACATGACATAATATATTCTATTTGCTATATTAGCACGGGTCAGTTATACAATGTCAGCTCTTCTAAGATGGTGATGGTAGTGGCGAGAATAGTGTACAAGTGATAATACGAGTCATTTATTTGAGTTATTCATTTATGAGTGGACATTGGGTTGTGAAGGAAGACTAGGTAGTGAGGGCCAGGTAGTGAGGGCCAGGTAGTGAGGGCCAGGTGGTGAGGGCCAGGTGGTGAGGGCCAGGCAGTGAGGCTCAGGTAGTGAAGGACAGGTGGTGAGGACTAGGTGGTGAGGGCCAGGCGGCCGTCGGGCCAGGCGGTGAGGGCCAGGTGGTGAGGGCCAGGTGGTGAGGGCCAGGTGGTGAGGGCCAGGTGGTAAGGTCCAGGCGGCGAGGGCCAGGCGGTGAGGGTCAGGTGGTGAGGGCCAGGTGGTGAGGACCTCTTCGTCGACTTCAAGGGTGCATTTGATAAAGCCAACAGTGAAGTGATCCTTGAGGGCTTCACGGGCATGGATGTGAAGGGCAAACTCAGGTGGATTGCTGACTGCCGCTCCCATCGACAGGCCCGTGTCCGTTTTCAGGGCCACTACTCTAGGACCTTGATCTTGGCACGCCTCAGGGTGGTGTCCTGAGCCCTAAACTCTTTATTGTTCTCATGAACTCTATCTGCCGCCTCAACGACATCTTCGCTGAGCGCGCCCTAGACGGTCACATCATAAGCTACGCTGACGATATTCTCCCCCAAATTACTATAGTGCAACATGAACCTATACTCTCCACGTTCGCCCAGACCTGTCAAACACTCGGGTTAGTCATCTCACACACTGAAACCAAGTTCAACTCGCATTTCCGGCGTCAGACACCGCTGACTCTGCAAGGAAATTGAACAAGGACACACCTACAGGTTCCTTGGTCTACCCGTGCGTGCCACTACCAGAGCCACCACCTCCCTTATTCATACATCCATCTCCATTTTCGCCAACGGGCAGGCCCACCCAGTCCCTCACCGGCCTCAAAAGTCTCGGGGTCGTCTCGTGTACATTGCCGTCGTTAAATTTCTACCATAGATTGTACCATATGTCGCCCATGCCTGGTTTATATCTCCGGCGCGAGGAAAACAAATCAGAGACAATCAGCATAACAAAAAAAGACTCATCCTCGCTGCCCTATGACACTGGGAATAAGTCATGCTGGCGTGAACTGATCCTGCTCAAAGTCGTTATTATATACCATCTTGGTGGCTGTGCAGTGAGCAGCAGTTGTGCTCTGCTCGTCTTAACGCCTCCTGGGCCTGCCCTATTACCCTTCTCTCCTCCTCCTCTCCTTTGGCCCCGAACTTCGCACCTGCTGCATCTCGTTATCATCCAGCTCACCCTCGACCTCCTCCCAGTACTCATGCACGATGGGCGCTCTGCCCTTCACCTTGCAGGTTGCAAGGGTTGTATCGGCCCCCTCGAAACAAATTAAAAATAAATTCGGGTAATGAGGCCAGGTGGTGAGGGCCAGAGTGTTCAGGCCAGGTGGTGAGCCAATTAATTTGAGCCGAACAGTGGTGGTGAGGGCCAGGTGGTGAGGGCCAGGTGGTGAGGGCCAGGTGGTGAGGGCCAGGTAATGAGGGCCAGGTATTGAGGGCCAGGTATTGAGGGCCAGGTATTGAGGCCCAGGTGGTGAGGTCCAGGTAGTGAGGTCCAGGTAGTGAGGGCCAGGTAATGAGGACCAGGTAGTGAGGACCAGGTAGTGAGGACCAGGTAGTGAGGGCCAGGTGGTGAGGGCCAGGTATTGAGGGCCAGGTATTGAGGGCCAGGGTGAGGGCCAGGTTGAGGGCCAGGTGGTGAGGGCCAGGTGGTGAGGACCAGGTTGTGAGGACCAGGTAGTGAGGGCCAGATGGTGAGGGCCAAGTGGTGAGGGCCAGGTGGTGGTGAGGGCCAGGTGGTGAGGGCCAGGTGGTGAGGGCCAGGTGGTGAGGGCAGGTGGTGAGGGCCATGTGGTGAGGGCCAGGTGGTGAGGGCCAGGTGGTGAGGGCCAGGTGGTGAGGGCCAGGTGGTGAGGGCCAGGTGGTGAGGGCCAGGTGGTGAGGGCCAGGTGGTGAGGGCCAGGTGGTAAGGGCCAGGTGTTTCATATCATAGTGAACTATTTCTTCATCGTTCATCAGCAACAGAAAGATATAATTCATTACCTTTATGTATTGTGTAAAGTAAAATAAAAACAAATATCACGAGAAAAATATTTGAAATTGTATTAAGATTATTAATACTTTGGTAATTTTTCCAGTATCTGGGAATCAGGTTTTATCTGCGAATTTTTCGATGAGTTTTAGAGGGAAATATTATCCTCATTTTAACTATGACCAAAACTTTCAGTTAAAGAATATTGCATACGACAACGATAATACACCCTCGTCCCTCCCACAGCTTAGGATAAAGGTATCGAGGAATACTCGAGCCTTCCCACACGCTCTGATCTTCAGTTTCCAGGTGTATAATTTAAGTATACTGAGAAAAGTAGTAACTGTGGAATATACCATTTACCACATTAACGACTCTGGGATGTTGTGAACCATGATATGTTCCGTATAGAGACTCAGTCAGGGCTTCTCGTCTCAGATGAATCATGCTACCCACTCAGGCATAACTGTTCATATGTAGTCCAGGTAAATCTTTCATTATGTTTCCCCAACTTTATAAAATATCATCAGACAAACTACCTTCCTCACTGTGCGTCGCGTCGCCCCCCCCCCCTCCACACTATGCCATAAACAATATATATTGCCTCCATGGTCGCGCGCGCGCAATAAAAGCAAGACGACTGGCATCACGGAGGCCTTCGTCTTCTTCACCTTTGACTGTTCACTAACACTGACCAATGTTTCTACTTGACGAAAACAAAGATACGCCAAAAATTCTGTCCGAGCCGACCCGCGGCTCCGTCCAATATTTTCAACTGACCTTTAAAAAAACAAAAACAAGGCTGATTCAGCTTAAACAAACGTCAGAATAAATCTATACGTCGCTAGTAGGTAGTAGGCGGCAGCTATCAAACAGGGAGGTACTACCGCCTGGGAAGATATTGGAAGCATAATGTATTGCCTAATGGTAGACCCTACTGCCATATGGCATCACGAAAATTGTGACCAGGTCCAAGGTTGCTGATCTATCTTTCTGCCTCATTTACACACAATTGCAGGGTCTCAACTGTCTCTTACTCCTGATAACACCACAAATAAAACCGTACTCATTCTTCATCCGTTTTATTCATTCTATTTTATTCTCCTATGTCAGTTGATATTAACACTGCAGCGGGGCCTTCTCGGATGGGTCCCACTGGTAGGGAAGGTTGTGAACCCCAGGGCCGACCTGATTATCATCAAGCTACTGGGGCCTCAACTGACGCCACCGCGGTTGCTGGAGGATCGGCTTTTTTCACACTTCATTTTTCCAACATTCGCGGACTGAGATCCAATCTTCCCCCGATCTCTTACTACTCTCCGAACTTCAACTGACCAAAGCAGCTTCACCCAAACCTTTTCAAGTCTCTAACTACAACCTTTATACCTACTTCCGTTCTAAGGGAGGTGTATGCGCCTAATGCAACACACGTACACCTATAGCCCGACTCACGGATCTTGAATCTCCCCTTTATGATTTCATCTGGCTCAAGATATCTCTACCTACTGTGACTATTTTTCTTTGTTTCCTATACTGTTTTCCCAACTCTACCAACTATTTTGAACTCTTTGACTATCTCACTTCTTGCCATGAGTCGTTGCTATCCACACACCCCAACACCGAGATCCTCTACCTAGGGGATTTTAATGTACATCACAGAGAGTGGCTTGGCTCTGCAAGGGATGACCCAGGTGGAACTGAGGCACTCTCTTTTTCTTTACTTAATGATTTGGAACAAATAATCAAACACCCTACACGCGTTCCTGATCGACACGATCAACTTGCTAACATTCTTGATCTTTGTTTTACCTCTAACCCCTCACACTATTCATACTCAATTTTTGCCCCCTTAGAGTCTTCTGATCACAACCTTACTTCTATTAAATGAAACTGGGCACGACCACCTCCTCCACCTCCCTCTAAACGTCAACTATGGCACTATCGGAGGGCAAGCTGGCAATCCTTGCGAGAATTCTTCACTGACTTTCCTTGGGATGAATGTTGCTTTTCCACTCGGGATGCCTCAGTATGTGTTGACAGCATTGCTGGGGTTATACGGAGTGGCATGAGTGCATTTATCCCATCTTCTACCAAAACTTTCACATTACAATCATGGTTTGATCGCTCCTGCTCTCTTGCTTGCAGGGTGAGAGATAGGGCATATCGAGCTATGAAACTATCTCCTTCTCCTATTACCCACACCTCTTTCATTACTTCTAGGAATCGTTGTATGGCTATTCTTCGTAGGGCCAAGCGGAATTTTATTAAAAGAAAGACCGCTGTCCTTGTAGGTTATGTATCTAAGCTACTGTGCCGAGTAGCAACCTTGTATATAAGCTACTGTGCCGAGTAGCACTTATGTATATAATTACATGGCAACACTGCACGTGTTATGTGGCAACATTGCCCCGAGGCTGCCATATGGCAAGGCAGCCTCAGTCTGACTGTGTGAGCCGTGCATGGCACACGCTAGTCACCACTTGTATTTCTCTCATCCATAATAAACGGACTTCAGTGTTACCCGGTATTTCCCTACCCATCACTGCATTGTTCAGGGAACACAAGCCTTTCAGTGGCGTGCTGGGATCTGTGGACTAACAAAGGTGTGAACGGTGCGAGACGGTTACGTCTG
>NW_024728803.1:0-23640 GCF_018991925.1 Homarus americanus | reverse complement strand
TATAACACAGGTAAATATTTATAACACAGGTAAATATTTATAACACAGGTAAATAAATATAACACAGGTAAATATTTATAACACAGGTAAATAAATATAACACAGGTAAATAAATATAACACAGGTAAATATTTATAACACAGGTAAATATTTATAACACAGGTAAATATTTATAACACAGGTAAATATTTATAACACAGGTAAATATTTATAACACAGGTAAATATTTATAACACAGGTGAAATATTTATAACTTACCAGGTAAAATACTAAATATAACACAGGTAAATATTTATAACACAGGTAAAATAAATATAACACGGTAAATATTTATAACTTTTGGGTAAATAAATATAACACAGGTAAATCGTATAAACACAAGGTAAATATTTATAACAGGTAAATATTTATAACACAGGTAAATATTTATAACACAGGTAAATGTTATAACACAGGTAAAATATTTATAACACAGGTAAATAAATATAACACAGGTAAATATTTATAACACAGGTAAATATTTATAACACAGGTAATATTATAACACAAGGTAAATATTTATAACACAGGTAAATAAAATATAACTTTGAGTGAAATATTTATAACAATTATATTTATAACACAGGTAAATATTTATAACACAGGTAAATAAATATAACACAGGTAAATATTTATGACACAGGTAAATATTTATAACACAGGTAAATAAATATAACACAGGTAAATAAATATAACAGGTAAATATTTATAACACAGGTAAATAAATATAACACAGGTAAATATTTATAACACAGGTAAATAAATATAACACAGGTAAATATTTATAACACAGGTAAATAAATATAACACAGATAAATATTTATAACACAGGTAAATAAATATAACACAAGTAAATATTTATAACACAGGTAAATAAATATAACACAGGTAAATAAATATAACACAGGTAAATATTTATGACACAGGTAAATAAATATAACACAGGTAAATATTTATAACACAGGTAAATAAATATAACACAGGTAAATATTTATAACACAGGTAAATAAATATAACACAGGTAAATATTTATAACACAGGTAAATAAATATAACAGGTAAATATTTATAACACAGGTAAATAAATATAACACAGGTAAATATTCATAACACAGGTAAATAAATATAACACAGGTAAATATTTATAACACAGGTAAATAAATATAACACAGGTAAATATTTATAACACAGGTAAATATTTATAACACAGGTGAATAAATATAACACAGGTAAATATTTATAACACAGGTGAATAAATATAACACAGGTAAATATTTATAACACAGGTAAATATTTATAACACAGGTAAATACACTTGTTCCCATAATTCATAATATGAAATAAAGAAAAATGAAAAATATGAACGAAATCTTGAGCTGCTACGTAATATATTTCATCTAATTCGTAACATGGAATAAACTTTAATGACAAAAAAATATTTACTAGGAGAGGATTTTTTCCCATTTACTAAAAGTGTTTCCCGAACGAATTTCCCCTCCCCCCCCCCGACTCCCCCGACTTATCCCTCACCCCAACTCTGGATATGTTTCTGTGTCTGTCTGTCTCTTACGCCTTGAGCTTCTGAAGAATTAAATACATATTGTTGACACCTCCACCAGCTCCCCCCCCCACCGCCCGTTGCTGTCAGTTTCCTACACGCTGTTGTCTCTAGTGGTGATGATGGTGGTGAGGGTGATGATGGTGGTGATGATGAAGGCATTTTCCAGTGCTGAAGAATTCCACCACCACCACTAGCACCAATAGCAGCACTCGTAACTGCACCCACAACTACCAGTAGCACCACTGACACTAACACCACCACCACCACTATCAACACTAATAACAGCACCACAACCACCATCACCACCAACAGCAAAAGGACCACTACCACTACCACCACCACTACCACCACCACCACCACCACCACCACCACCACCACTAACTAACAGCAATAACAACACCACTAACACCACCACCACCACCACTAACAACAACACCAGTAACCATTCGCAGCTCTCTCTCTCTCTCTCTCTCTCTCTCTCTCTCTCTCTCTCTCTCAGCGGCTGGAGTTTTTAGGCGTCAGATAAACTCCGGTAAACTCCAGTCGACACAAGTTTACTGTACAAAAACACCTCCTCACTACGTGCACTGCGCCCTCCATATGGGGGCCAACTTCACTACCACCTTGAAGGGCATTTTGGAGGCCTGGTAAGAGAAGAGAGGAGGAGAAGGAGAACAGTAGAGGAGAACAGAGGAGAACAGAGGAGAGGGAATGAAGAGGAAGAAGGGAGAGGAAGGGTGGAAAACTAAAAGAGAGAGAGAGAGAGAGAGAGGGGGGAGGGGGAGCGAAACCTCGTGGATGGGATAGAAAGGTAAGATGTGATGGAGGGAAGATTGAGGAGAAGAGAGGAAGGAAGGGATTTGTAGAAGGAGGAAAGGTATTAAGGGAGAAGGACGATGAGTAGGAGGAGGAGGAGAAGAGGAATGGAGGGATAGAAGTAAAGGAAGTGGGAGAGAGAGAAAAGAAATTTGGAGGCCAGGCATGGTGAGATGGAGTAACAAGATGAGGAAGGAAGGAAGGAAGGAAGAGGTGGAGATGAAGATTAGGAAGAAGGAGGGAGGGAGATTGGTAAAAGGATTAAGTAGAGGAGGAGAAGAAGGAGAAATATCAAGTAAAGAGAAGGAGAGAGGGAGAGAGAGAGTGGGAGAGAAGGAGAGAGGGAAAGAGAAAGGAAAGGAGGGAGTGAGGGAGGGAGGGAGGGGCTTTAAATTACCTTGGCCTTGTGTAGGAATGGATTCTAGGTCCCTGGGAGGGAGGTTAAGTGGCTTGGAGGGAGAGGGAGAAGAAAGGGAGAGTAGGGTGGAGAGAAAAAGAAAAGAGGGTCTGAATGAATAGGTAGAGAGAAGTGGAGAAAAGAAGGGTTGGGAGATGGAAGAGAGAGAGAGAGAGAATAACACAGACTGATTAAAAATTGAAGCGTAAACGAAAGAGAACAAAACGAAAGAACGAAGATAATATGGAAATAGTAAAAATAAAATAAACAGCACGAAAAAAGAAAAAGAGAAAAAATCCACAGAAAGAAAAAAGATTTAATAAGAATAAAACAAAAATCAGGACACAAAAAGAGATTAAAAGGGGAAGAAAAAGGGAAGAGAAACCAAGACAAGAAGAAAGGGATAAAACAAAGAAGGAGGAGGAAGACGAAGAAGCGAGATAGCAACACAAAAACGACGTCGAGAGAGAGAGAGAGAGAGAGAGAGAGAGAATAACACAGACTGATTAAAAATTGAAGCGTAAACGAAAGAGAACAAAACGAAAGAACGAAGATAATAGGGAAATAGTAAAAATAAAATAAACAGCACGAAAAAAGAAAAAGAGAAAAAATCCACAGAAAGAAAAAAGATTTAATAAGAATAAAACAAAAATCAGGACACAAAAAGAGATTAAAAGGGGAAGAAAAAGGGAAGAGAAACCAAGACAAGAAGAAAGGGATAAAACAAAGAAGGAGGAGGAAGACGAAGAAGGGAGATAGCAACACAAAAACGACGTCGAAAAATAATAAGAAAAACTATATGATAAAAACTAAACCAGGAAACGAACTACAAACATTAAAATACAATTGATACTTAACAATACAAATGACAATGACAATAAGTAGGTGTAATAATGACGCTAATAACGACATACAGTAACAAGAAATAAACAATAAAGAGACGGGAGTGTGGGTAATATTTTACTTTCTTGACCTCCATCCCGCTCTGTAAATAAGTGGAAAACTTTTACGCCTTTTTTGTTGCCCGACATTCATACGGACTCAGAATGAATCATATCCTGCCTCTGTTGAGCGCTTTCTACCTCTCTCTAGCGCTGGTTTTTTCCTGTTCTCTCTCTCTCTCTCTCACTCTCTTTCTCTCGTTTTATGCTGTCTTTAACTCTCTTTTGACTCCAGCTGTTTCTGTGATATCTTCAGTGTGTTTGTTTGTTTGTTTGTTTGTTTTCCCGTCGTGGACTTTTTCTCCTCTTTCTATCGCTTTCCTTTTCTGTCTCCATCTTTATCGCTCAGTCTAGCGTTTCTTTTTCTCTTTCTTTAATTAAACAGTGTCATGGGTTGCGTTAGGCTTACCCACGCAACCAACTCCAAAGTTTGTTTTACCAGAGATAAGACGCCCGGCGAGGCATAACTGGGACATGTATTTTTCAATTAGTGTATGTTAGCCAGCCTTTAGGGGGGTGGGCAGTGAAACAGTGTTGTACTGTTCATCGCTTCACACCCAAAAACCTCATTTTAAGTAGTACCCCCTGAACCATGGGTTAGTTAAGACGTCGTCTCCATCCTCTCCCTCCTGAAAGGGGGCGGGACACCACACCACACAGAGTCCTCCACCGCCACTCCGTCCTGTGAACCGTCGTCGACACGAGACTAAAGTTCTCCTGCACGACACCCGTCTACTGTGACCGTGATCGACACGAGACTAAGTGTGTTAACCTGGGTTTGTTATCCCCGTGGAAATATCACGTGTGGAAGCCTGGTTTCGACAAAAGCAATCCAGGCTGGTCTATTTCATCTAAATGGTTAATTCAAGTCACGCTTACCAGTTCTCCTTGCCGCGACAACCGTCTACCGTGACTCAGTGACGCGAGACTATGTGTGGTACACCAAGAGTACCTTTTGTTGTTATGGCCGTGGAAGGTCGACACGAGACTAAGCGTGTTAACCTAGGTTGTTATCTCCGTGGAAATATCACGTGTGGAAGCCTGGTTGCGACAAAAGCAATCCAGGCTGGTCTATTGCACCTAAATGGTTAATTCAAGTCACGCTCACAGAGTTCTCCTGCACGACACCAAGTGTGGTAACCCAAGAGTACTTTTTGTTGCTGTGGCCTGTGGAAAGAAGTGAGTGAATCATATACCCATGCAAATTGTAAATCATTGTATGGAAGCTTGACAAATAAATGTAAGTGCAATTATCTGCCCGTATCTGTGATCCTATCTTATTATTACTAAAGGTAATGACTGATTGATTATGACAAAGTATAACCAGTGACTTAGATGGATGTTGAAAATTAAATGAATTCATTAAATCATCATTTATCAAGTATAAATCATGGAATGTCGAGTGGTGGAGTGAACTTCTACGTAGATACGCCATAATCTCCTGTAAGTAATCAGTGTGAAGGTATCGGACTCTACGGTAAGAAATAAGAAATACGACATATTATTATCTTTATATAATATAATCCACACATACTTACCACCGATCCACCCCAAAACCATGACAAACAGCCTAAGCTTCTCTTCTCCTCACCTCTCTTTACCATCTTCATATACAACATACTTATTACGTATGTAGGGTCACACACACACACACACACACACACATACATACACACACACACACACACACACACACACACACAACACACACACACACACACAAAACAGAAAATCTGGTATGGTGAAAAATGAAGACGTATTCGACCCAAAGTTCTTCAGGTATCCGACTTACTTAACGCTGCTACTAAAAAAACAAAGCACAAACACGATAAAACACTGTAGTATATTATGTAGATAGCGTCACGGTGAGCTATAGGGGAGAGGGGAGGGAGAGTTGGGGGGAGGGAGGAGGGATGGTGGGGGAGGGGGAAGGGAGAGCAGGGGTTGGGCAGCCGTGTAAACAAGAGATGAGCTGAAGACCCGTAAGTGAATAGACGAGGTGTTGAGCGACGGTGAACACATCGATATCTTCCTCTCCCCCTTTCCCGCCATATCCCCCCCCTTTCCGCCATATCCCCCTTTCCCGCCATATCCCCTTTCCCGCCATATCCTTCTTCCTACCATATCCCTCTCTCCCGCCATATCCCCTTTTCCGCCATATCCCTCTCCTGCCATATCCCTTTCCCGCCATATCCCCCTTTCCGCCATATCCCCTTCTTCCTACCATATCCCTCTCCCGCCATATCCCCTTTTCCCCGCCATATCCTTCCCTCCACCATATCCCTCTCCCCGCCATATCCCCCCTTCCCGCCATATCCTTCCGCCATATCCCCCTTTCCCGCCATGCCCTTCTTCCTACCATATCCCTCTCCCCGCCATATCCCCCTTTCCCCATATCCTCCTTCCCCGCCATATCCCCTTTTCCCATATCCTTCTTCCTACCATATCCCTCTCCCGCCATATCCCCTTTCCGCCATATCCCCCTTCCGCCATATATCCCCCCTTCCTCCACCATATCCCCCTTCCCGCCTATCCCCCTTTATCCCCTTCTTCCCTACCATCCCTCTCCCCACCTATCCTCCCCGCCATATCCTACCCCCTTCCCCCCCGCCATATTCCCCTTCCGCCATATTCCCCCCATTCATCCGCCCTTCATATCCTTCCCTTCCCTTTTCCCATATCCCTCTCCCCACCATCATTCCTTCCCACCATATCCACTCCCGCCATATTCCCCTTCCGCCATATCCTCTCCCGCCATATCCCCTTTCCCGCCATATCCCCTTCTCCCCACCTATCCCTCTTCCCGCCTATATTCCCCCTTCCACCATATCCTCTTCCATCCCTTCCGCCATATCCCTCTCCCCGCCATATCCCCCTTTCCCGCCATATTCCCTTCTCCCCACCATATCCCTCTTCCCGCCATATTCCCCTTCCCGCCATATCCCCCTTCCCGCCATATCTCCCAGGTCGGATTATCCAGCATTTGTTTACATTTTGCTAGGAGGTGCTACCATATGGCTTCTCGAGCGCCTTTTGCCAATAACGCTGAGATATTCAATATTTTGTATTTCTCTCTTTTCTTCTTTCTCCTCATCCGTTTTTATCTTTCCTTATCCTTTGCTCTCTCTCTCTCTCTTTCTCTCCTCATCCTTTGCACTCCCCATCTCTCTCTCTTCCCACTAAACCATTATTCTCCCTATCTCTCTCTCTATCCATCTCTCTCTCACACCCTGTTTCTATATCTCGTCTTTTTCAACCTCATTCCTTTACACAGCTTTCTAATAGGATTCTCTCTCTCTCTCTCTCTCTCTCTCTCTCTCTCTCTCTCTTGAATCAGCCTCAATAGCGTCGATCAATAGGAGATAATTTTACCCCTCTGTAGACCAAACCTTGACCGCCTTATCTTAAGGCCATCAGAAAATATTATCAAAGACCTTTTATCAATATGTTTACGGGATTAATATCTACAAGGAGATAGTCTTATGTTATTGCCAGAATGTTTAAGAGCTTATGAAGGTCAATCCAAAGTTAAATTGAAGGATAAGTGGAAATGTTGGTGTTGAAATATGATTATCCAAGATAGTTTAAACCTAATCTAACCAATCTTAATGCAATATAAACTAAGCTAATCTAATAAAAAAACGAACCTAACCAAATATAAAAACCTAAAGTTATCGAATATAACTTAATCTAACCCTCACCTAACCAAACCTAACCTAAATCTCACCTAACCTAAGCTAACCTAACCTCATCTAACCAAACTTCCCCTAACCTAACCAAACCTAACCTAATCTAGCCTAATACTAGATTGAACAGGTAACAGTAGGCCGATACATCTACATGATAGACCTGTAACATGGTGATTCCAGGGTAGTTAAGGTCGTTATCCATAAATGATGTAAGAATTTATTAACCGACGTCCTAATTCCTTTATCAGAACTAGGTGACGAGGGTTCTAATTCCTTGTGGAGAGTTAGGATCAAGGGTTCTAATTCCTTGTGGAGAGTTAGGATCAAGGGTTCTAATTCCTTGTGGAGAGTTAGGATCAAGGGTTCTAATTCCTTGTGGAGAGTTAGGATCAAGGGTTCTAATTCCTTGTGGAGAGTTAGGATCAAGGGTTCTAATTCCTTGTGGAGAGTTAGGATCAAGGGTTCTAATTCCTTGTGGAGAGTTAGGATCAAGGGTTCTAATTCCTTGTGGAGAGTTAGGATCAAGGGTTCTAATTCTCTGAGGGAAGAATTAATTGATTGGGTAGTTAATCTTTGGCCAGTATGCGGGTTGTCCCATGACTCTTTGTGTTTATGTTGTCTTGAGGAAGGATCTCTCTTTCTCTCTCTTACTCTCTCCTTTCTTCGTCTTCTCTGTCTCTCTTACTCTTTTTCTCTCCGCTTTCCTTCCTCCCTACTTCACTATCTCTCTCTTTCTCTCGATGACTTTTTATCTGTCTTTCTTTCCCTCTGTATGAATCTCTCTCTCTCTCCCTCTCTCTCTCGCCATTCAGTCATAATGCCAGTCACACAAGCACCTGTCTTCCCCTTTAAGGATCCACCCTTGCTAACTCCTACCCCCTTCCCCCATCCCCTTACCTCACCTCAACTCCTCTTAACCCTGCCCATTTCATCCCCTCCCCCTCCCCATACCTCCCCTCTCCTTTCCCTCTTAACTATGCCTATATCCCTTCCCTAACCTCCCCATAACTCGCTTTTCCTTACTCCTCTTCCTCATATCACCCCTATCTCTTCTTAATCTCTCTTTCTCCTCCTACAATTCATACTATTCAACACTCCCTCCCATTAACACCTCCTTCCCCTCCCACCAACACACTCTCCCCCTCCCACCTCCCCCACCTCCCCCCCCTCCCACTGAGACTCCCCCTTCTACCCTTTAAAACCTCCTACATAGACAGTCATTTTTACGTGTGTTCGGTTAGTGTGGGTTTATTGCCTATGATCCGACATCAATAACCCAGATGCCTCAGTGACGGGACGGCCCGGGTGCTGCGTCTCCTCTGACAGGTATTGCTGGGGGGAGGGAGGGGAGATGTGGGGAGGAAGGGGGAGGGTGGGGAGGGAGAGGGAGGGGATGAGGGAGAGAGGAGGGAAAGAGGAGGGGAGGGTGTTGAATAGATAGAGGGAGGGGGAGGGGAGATGGGAAATGGGGAAGTGAGGCAGTGGAGACAGATTGAAATGGGAGGAGAGGGGGGAGAGGGTGAGTGGTAGGGTGATGGGTAATATGAGAGAGGGAAAGGGGGATGAGGATGAATTAAAAGGAGAGAGGGAAAGAAAGGCGAGAATGGCGTGGGCGAAGATAAATAGGGAGAGGGAGAGAAGAGAAAAGGGTAAGTGGAGAAGAAAGGGGAGGTGGTGACAAGTAAAAGCGGAAAGGGGGAAGAGTGAAAGGGAAGGTAAGGAATGAGTAAGTTAGGAAAGCGAGACGGAGTAGGAAGGAAGAGATAGATGAACAATGGGAGGTAGAGTAGAGTGGATGAGAGAAGAAGTAAGCGAGGGGCGAGAGAGGGATGGGAGAGTATACCCCTCCTCCCATCTCCTCCTCTCCATCACTTTTCCTCTTCCTCCACATTCCACCCCTCTTCTTCTTTCTCCTCCTCTTGATCATCATTTTTCCCTTATTATTTTAATCCCTGACTTCCTTCCCTCTCTCTCCCTCTCCTCCAGTCTCCCTCCCTCTCCCTTCCTCCCTTTCTCCTTCTACCTCCTTTACTCCTCCTACTACTCCCTCCCTCATCCAAGTTCCATCTCCCTATAACAGACGGAGCGATTCCTATGTCACCCTTTCCCCTCTCCATCTTGCTGTGACGTCTAAGGGGAGGGGGACAGAGAGGGGAAAGGAAGAGAGGGGAGAGGAGGAGAAAGAGAGAGGGAAAGAGAGGGAAGAAGGAGAAAAGTGCGGTGAGAAAATGGGGAGAGAAAAAAAGAAACAGGGAAGAAAAGGGGGAGGGGATGAGAGGGGGAGATGGCAGGGAGAAAAAGACGGAAAGGAGGAAGGAGAAGAAGAGGGGAGGTAAGAAGCAGGAAGTGGGGAGGTGAGAGACAGGAAGAGGGAAGGTGAGAGGCAGGAAGAGGGGAAGTGAGAGGCAGGAAGAGGAGAGGTGAGAGGGAGGAATATAAAAGAGAGAATTAGGAAGAGGGAAAGTAAATACAGGAGGAGGAAGAGAGAGATGACTAAGAGAGGAGAAAAGAGAGGAAAAAAGGAAAGTAAGAGAGGAGAAAGAGAAGATAAGAGAGAAGTTGAGAAGAGAAAGAATGAGAAAAGAAAGAGAGAGAGAGAGAGAGAGAGAGAGAGAGAGAGAGAGAGAGAGAGAGCAGTGCCAATCACGCTGGTTCTGTCCTTGTCAGCAGAAAGCAAGTGTCACACCACAGGGATGGCTAGGAGGGGGCTAGGAGGGGCTAGGAAGCGATTATTGGCTAGGATTGGTGCTACGAGAGGGATAGTGGATAGGAAAGGGGGTAGGTGGAGGCGAGTGGCTAGGAGAGCGGAGTAGGAGGAGGCTAATGGCTAGGAAAGGACTAATAGGGATAAGTAGCAAGAATGAGGTTAAAAAGGGAGTAGTGGTCAGGAGGCGGCTGTTAAGCGGCTAAGGGGCAATTGGAGGCCTGAGCGCTAGGAGCTAGGGACAAGGAGCTGAAGAGTGAGAGCTAGGAGCTGAGGGAGGGGAGGGAAGTGGATTGAAAGGGGCAGAGGAGTATGGTAGGAGCTAGGAGAAGGCTGAGGCTTGGAGGAACTAGGAGGGCACACACACACACACTCACACACACACACACACACACACGTGGTCTTATTGATAAACGTAATGTAAATCTTTTGAAATTTTTGAAGATCGAGTAAGTGAAAGAGAGGGACTCGGGGTAATGAGAGAGAGAGAGAGAGAGATACAAGGACAATAAGAGAGAGAGAGAGAGAGAGAGAGAGAGAGAGAGAGGGGGGGGGGAAGAGAGACTAGATAATAAGAGAAAGAAGATAAATATAAATTTAGGGATATGTAAATTACTAAGCATAACGTGTGTGTGTGTGTGTGTGTCCAGTAAGAAACGTACGTACATATAATCATGTGGGTAGATGTGAGCGTTCGCCAGTCATCCTGTTTACACTTACGCCTCCACCACATCTATAAACACATTAAAAGACACATCTGCTTAACCTTTCCATCATTTATTAATTATGTTTGTCTCCAGGGCAAGTCACGTAGCTCTTGCCTTCACGTGTACACCTGATTGGTACTAAACAATTAAACTATAAACGACGCAAAGCTCGTTACTCGCTCTCCCAGAATAGACAAGTAAGCATCGCATCACAGGGAATCCAACACCGAGGAGGTGATTAGTCGGGCTCTCTGAGAAGTGCTCGACACCCCGTGAAGGAGTTTCAATCCTATTACTCGGAGGGTAGAGCATCCTTGAGGGAAGAAAAGGCGATACTGGCCTTCATCCCCTTAATATTGTCTACAAGGCCGACTTGAAATGGACCTGGAGCTTATGTGTCGAGTGACTGGTGTTTCCTATTTAACGAAATTGCCAATTTTCTCCCATCACAGTAGAGTCAAGGGTAAGGTAGTCGGAATGTCAGATGGCATCTATAGCTCCATCTTGTAGGAAGTATAAGATCAGTTCTGTCGTTACTTGGGAGTGTTAAGATGACGTTATGAGACTCTCAGCTGAACAAAAGTAATAAACGAAAGTATTACTGATATTAAAGTTAATAACGATAACAATACTGACGGCAATAGCAATCTTTACTAAAATGCACTAACCTTCTGTATTCATCTGTCCAGAGTGTCTGTCTGTCCGATGACGGGAGCCAGCACCACCAAGGACCTCTGCCACCACCCACACACAGATGAAGGTTCCCAAGGAGAGTCTGAAAAATGGATGAGAGTAATAGTGTGTGGCATTTAAGGGGATGTTCATACGTCAGCCAGGCCGCCAGTACTACCCACTAGATCAGTGGTTCTCAACCTTGTTTGCCCCATGCACCCCTTTCACCATATGTCAGAATGTCATTCCCTCCTCCTTTCCAAGATTGTCTGCCTCAAAAAGTGCATTCCAAATAATATGAATATAATACTGAAAATCCTTTATTTTTTCCATATTAGTACATATACATTTACAATTTTACATGGATTATTTTTATGGTGGAGTTTTACAAATTAAATGCCAATTGAAAATGTTGATGGATTTATAAAACTTGAATAAAAGTAAAATAGTTTTTTTTTTATTTATAATGAATTACTTAACAGACCAAACTGAAGCATAATGCAATAAACAAAAAGTTCAATAGAATACCAGGATATTGTAAATTTGTAATTAATTTTATTCTGATGAAGATTACAGTCAATGAGAAACCTGTGATTGTTTTTTCTTCTCCAATTCTGGGATACGCGGAGGAGTGCTTGAAAGGGCACAACGCAGGTCATTTTCTACCACTAATCTACTACGTTGCTTCGTTTTAATTTGCAACAGAGTTGAAAAGCCTGACTCACAAAGATATGTCGACACAAACGGAAGCAATGCACGGATAGCTCTTTCTGCCACTTTTGGGTAGGAATCGCACATCAAGGGCCAAAATTCTGTGATTGATTTCTCATCGAACATATCTCTTGCTCCCGAATCAGTTTTCCCCCCTGGTTGAGAACCCCTGCAGTAGAGGCTGCGTTAGAGAGGGAAGAGGGAGAGGCACCAGAGAACTGCCAGTAGTCCCGCCCCAACTTATTATATGTATGTCCAACCACATTAGGATAGACGTTGATAAGAATTTGCAATAGGTAATGCTAACACGTATCCTGTTGGTGACACTTATGAGAACGATAATAATAATAATAATAACATAGCAATAACAATAACAATAACAATGATAACGACAACAACAACAACAAAAAGTACAAGAAGAAGAAGAAGAAGATGAAAACGAACAACAACAATCACAAAAATACAAAAAGAAAAAATAACAAAAAGAAGAACAAGAAAAAGAACAATTCTCCCCTCATAATCATTAAAAGAAAGAAGTACCAATTACCACACAAACCACCTGACCACTAGCTCCAAGATGCCTCCACACCCCCTTAACTTCTCTCACACAAAATAATAATTAAGAAAACTTGAGGTAGAAAGAGTTTATTATTAGGTAGAGTTATAAATATATCTCTCAGTTGTATGGAGGGAAGGAGGGAGATAAAGTTTGTTGAGAAATTACTGCCTATTGTGTTCTCTCTCTCTCTCTCTCTCGCTCTCTCTCTCTCTCTCTCTCTCTCTTTATCACTGTCTCTTTTTATCTCTCAGGTTTTTGTCTAGTTCTCTCTCTCTCTCTCTCTCTCTCTCTCTCTCTCTCTCTCTCTCTCTCTAGCTTAGGTTATACTGCTGGTTATTCATCTCTATCTATCTATCTATCTATCTCATCCACCTACCCCTACAGGCATAAAATCATTGGTGTGTGTGTGTGTGTGTGTGTGTGTGTGTGTGTGTGTGTGTTAATATTGGCGATATTGGCGTCTAAGGTGTACTGTATGTTAATGTTGGCGTCTATCCTCCCTGGTTATTGAATTAGTTAACTCTATCCTGTTTAGTTATTTAGTTAGCTATATACTTTTCCCCTTCGTTATATAATTCGTTAAGTCTGTCCAATTTAGTTAGATAATAAATACATAAATAAATAAATAAATAACAATTATATACAAATAAACATAACAAAAACAAATAAAAATAAAAATATATAACACTTTAAAACACACACACACACACACACACACACACACACACACACACACACAACTCAGTATATTTCACTTAAAAAAAAAGATGATAAAAAATATATATATAATACCCCTCATGAAGGAAATAATATAGTCTTCCTCACGCTGCTCTATTCCTCCATAGTGGCAGTAGAGAGACGCTCACTGTAAGATGTCCTTTTATCGCCTCTCTTACCATTAAACTATAATTAAACTATTTCCTCCATTATCCCTTCATTTCCTTATAAGAGTAATAAAACAATTTCCATCATCGCTGTCGGCATTATTCTGACGGAGATAGAAGAGAGAGGGGAAGGGAGATGGGTGGATGAGAGAGGAAGGAAGTGAAAGAGGGAGGAGGAAGTGAGGAAGGATGGAGAGGAGAGGGGGAGTCGTAGGTGAGGGAAGAAGAGAGGGAGGAGGTGAGGGAAGGAGGTAGAGTGGGTGAGAGAGAGAAGTCAGTCAGCCTATCTTGAAGCTTATCTGTAATTCAGGAACTCAGAGGAGCTTCCATTGTCCATCTAGGTATCAAGTTTTGGAGGGTTTTTTGAAGAGTAGGGAAAGGGGGAAGGAGGGAGTGAGGGTAGGTGGGAGGGAAATTGGGAAGGAGGGAGGAAGGAAGGGAAGGTAAGAGAGAAGAAGAGAGGGAGGGAGTAGGAAGAGGACAGACAGACAGTGTAAGAACAGTATCACAAACCTAACCTAACGTAACCAAAATTAATTCATTCTGACCAAAATTACCGTAAGATCTATTGGTTAGGTTAGGTTAGGTTAGGTTAGGTCAGGTTAGCGTCCTATGATAAATAAATAACTCGTCCGTTGAGTTGCTCTTAAGACGGGGGGGGGGGGGCACTAGGCCATCCTGACGTACCAGCAGCATAGTCCCCCGTCCACACTAAGGCCTAACGTTTTCTATTTACTCCCTTGATTACGTCGTTTTCTTAGCGCCATAATAAAGACCTTCGCTAAAAGTTTTATGTTAGTGGTGCTCTTTGTTGCGCTGCCTAGGTGGGGTGGTGGGGGGGAGGGTGTTTAGGGTAAGGGCGGAGGGATTGTGGGTGATGAAAGGAGAGAGGGTGGGTGAGGGTGTGGAGTAGCGAGGTAGGGAAAGGATAAGGAGGAAAATGACCCTCTTATTCATATTATTCTCTCTCTCTTTCCTCTTCCTTTCTCCTACTCTCCTCCCTTCTTACACTTCCTCTTTCCCTCCTCCCACCTTCCTACCCCTTTCTCTCCCTTCTTCCGTCTTACCCTTCGTCAATTGTTCTTCCCTTCCTCCTACCTCTTACTTTCCCTCCCTCCCTGTCCTTCCTCCCTCCTACCCCTTACTTTCCCTCCCTCCTACCCAATACTTTCTCTCCCCTTCTTCCTTCCTTCCTCTCTCCTATCCCTTACTTTCCCTCCCTCCTTTACTTTCTCCCTCCTACCCATTACTTTCTCTCCCTCCTTTCCTTTCTCCCTCCTACCCCTTACTTTCCCTCCCTCATTTACTTTCTCCCTCTTACCCATAACTTTCTCTCCCTCCTTTCCTTCCTCCCTCCTACCCCTTACTTTCCCTTCCTCCTTCTCCCCCTGGCGGGTTTTTACGATTACACTGTCATCAAAAACTTGGGGCAGGAATCATGAAGTTGACTGAACTGTCCAGTGATCACTCCTTCCTCCACTTTCTACTACGCCTTTGTCTTCTCTTCTCGTCTCTTCTCTTCTCTTCTTATGAGTACCTTTTCCTCTCCTCTTCTTACTCGTTTATTCCCAACTTCTCATCACCTATATTTTCTATTCTTACCTCCCAACTTCATTTTCTTCTTCCTTTTTTTCCTGTTCTTCCTCTTCTCATCTTCGTTTTCGCTGCCTCTTCTTCGTCTTCTTCTTCTTCATCTTCTTCATCTTCTCTTCCACGTTAATCTCTTTACTTTTTAATTTAAAAAACGTAGCTTTTCAGGTTTTAAATTGGCCTTGATACAACCTGAGAACCATTTATCTCTCTCTCTCTCTCTCTCTCTCTCTCTCTCTCTCTCTCTCTCTCAACAGGTCTTTTTTCGTCTTTATACTCCTTATTTCTATCTCTGTCTCTTTCCAAATCCCAGCTAATTTTCTTATCTTTTAGTCTTTATTTCTCTCAATCTCTATCTCTCTCTCTCTAAAGGCAACTGGGATGATAATTTTCTCTCTCATCTTTTTAAATTTAATGAAAAAAAAAATAGCCCAACTCATCACGACAGTCATTCAGGGTGGGATTAAATCGGACACATTTTTGAAGCTGGTCAGAGCTCCCTTCTAATTTTCAGGAATCCGGCAATATCACTTCATCAGCAGTGGAGCAAGACGTGATGGGTGTTACGACCCGCGCCACACCACCGTCTTCTCCTGAATTTCCGGGTCTGCCCATTCCTCCGGTCCGCTTGAGTCTGGGAACCTTGGAATACGTGAGGAGTACTGTCGAATACGGTTCATAGATGGCGTTGGTAAATGTTATTTTTATACAAGGGGCGTGTGCTTTAAATATCCCCTCTGGGTAAGACAGTAATAGTTTCAAATACAGCACATACAGTTGATGGAGCTTACAAAGTTAGTTTTTTACTGGAGGATGTTTGTTGCTAGTGTCACCTCTGGGGAAACCATTATTAGTGCCGAATACATTTCACAGATGGCGCCGACAACATTAGTTTTGTAAGGAGGAAAGTCTCAGCTCTAGGTAAGCCAACAATTGAGATAGATAAAGCACATAGAGGCATTAATAGTGTTATTTTTGTTTTCGTCTTAAGATAAATATTTAAAGTGATTGTTCTGGGTAAGAAGTAGTAATGATATATATGTTTCATAGATGGCGCTCATAACTTAACTTCAATGGCAAGGAAAATATATAATGGAAGCCACTCGAAATCGAGAATGGCCGGCCCAAGGGCCTCCTAGGCGTGAATTTGTTAAGGTGTAGAAGCTGTAGCCAACACAACAACCACACCCTAAGTTAACGAGCTGCATGACACAGTGTCACGGAATAGTCCGAGAAGACTGGACAGCTCGCCAACTGCACTGGCTAACCATTACCCCGAATACGATCCGCAAATCGATAAATATCCAGGGGCCGGATACTCAAAAAAATTTATGGGACTGTATGTCGTTGTGTACCCGTAACTGAACTCACAGTCTCAGATTGGCATACTTAAAACACAGATGGTATACTCAAAACAAATATTTGACATCGAACTCCGTAAGTTAACGCAAGTAACTTACACCAGCTCCCGAGATTGTGTAACACTCTCAACCCGGATGTAGTAGTGACTAATTCCCGATTGTATAAAAAATAATAATAATATATGTTTTAATAATGCTTGTTAGACTTGTTTTATCATAGAATAACGAAGAAAATGTTTTGTACATAAACATACTGAAATATAATATTTCACTTTCTCTTTTTTGTTGCCATAATAAGCGGCTTGAGTGTTTGTGTTTGTCTCAGTTTGGAAGAGACGCATCTTTTGTCTTCTTACACATTATAAAGTATTTCTTACCAAAACAGGTTTGTATTGCTCACACTTAGGGTAAAAATATGTTTTATGACTGAGTAAACTTGCAGATAGAACTTATTAATGTTGTATAGCCGTAAATATCCCTCAGTAATGAAAGCCAAATATGAGGTCAAGTGAACATTCCTGCCAAGACTTCGCCTTGTTTTTCTAATATTCAACCAATAGCCTTAGCCTATTTTCTTATATATATGGCTTATGATAACATGAAAGGCTATAAATCTCCATAGGCTAGCCAAAATTAAATGATATTAGGTGTAAAATATGGATTGCAATTAACTTGATTAATAGGGGCCTATATAACTGCTTTTTCAGTCTTAGGCAAATAAATGTTTAAACGTGGGGCCTACTTAATTTAGTTAGAACATGGGGATTATTTAATTAAGAAATTATACTAATAGGGTATAGGTTAGATAGATAGGTTTGGTTATGTTATGTTATGGTATGGTATTTTAGGTTAGAGAATGTGTACATGGTTTTTTGGTGAGTGTCAGGCCGTCAGTGAGACACTTAGTCTAACAGCTACCTTAGGCCTAGTTCCAGACTTCCTTGGACATTATCATAGGTAGAGTATTAATTTAAGAAAATTTACGGCTAATCCGATATATTTTCAGGTTTTAAATTGTTGTTTTTTGTATGAACTTGAAGACAATTCAGACCAAATGTTACCAACATTGAAAGGAAAACACCAGGGTCTAGGCTAACTGAGTAATTTAAGAGAAGTGATTTGTCATTTAGGTTAGGCAAGGCTATGCTATCAATAACCAATTTATTTGAATTTGCCCAGAATAAGGCTATCTTAGTATAGCTTATGTGTCTTGTCACAGGCCAACATTATGCAAGGGATTATTTACCTAAATTCTAGTGGGGTAAAACACCAAATACTATGAGATCTCTGTTAGCCAGATCAATTGGTGAAGAGCACTACCGTGAATGAATGAGTGTTTTCCTGTTAACGAGACAGTTATCACAAATCAAGAAAATATCCCTCATCCCCAGAATGTTTATGGTAATGGAAAAATTTTCTCGGTAGTTCCTGCAATTGCCCATTACATCATCTCTCGAACCCAGAAATATATCCACCATCTCCGGAATTTTCTCGGTTATCTGGGAAACTTTCCTCATAGTTTTCAGGAAAATGTGCCTCTCTGAAAGTCATTTACCTAAGCCGTAAGTTTCCTGCAAAATCATGCTTTGGGAATTAATTTTAGATAAAATGTCAATTACGGCTTTCAGAAAGTTCGGGGTTTCAAGGATTCCGGCTAACGGAGAAGGCTGCTGTTCCTACCAGAAATCAGTTTCAAATGCGAGTATGTGACAGACTTTGAGGCAAGAGGATGTCTTTTAAATGCTTTTAACACCCTTATTTACTTTCATAATGAACAATTTCTTTCAATTTTAAATGAATACAGAGATTTTAACACGTTGTGCATTTTTCAGTATTTTACCCCTAAGAGCCAGGCAAAACCTTAAGGCCGTAATTTTTGTTTTTCACAGGCATAACCCTTCTATTCTAGGCCTAATGATAAAACTTTGAATTAGTTAGTATCAACATAAAAACAATACTGTAACAAACTTCTAAACCATTGCAGAATTTTTTGTCCTGCAGATTGATCCTGTAACACTTGGACCTCATTTTCCAGTTACCCTGCAATGGATCTTGTTGTAGCTTATCTGCATGATCGAGCTTTACGACGTGAACGAAGGTATCGGGACCCTTTGGATCCCATAAATATAAGCGATGAAAATCTAATTAGATATAGGTTTCCTCGATGTGAAATTCTAAGACTGTGTGAAGAGTTAGATCCATTTTTAAGGCGTAGAACGAGAAGATCTCATGCTGATTCCATACACACGCAAGTGTTAGTTGCCTTAAGATTTTATGCCAGTGGAACCTTTCAACATGTAGTTGGTGATACAGTTGGTCTTACCCAAGCTAGTGTCAGTAGAATTATTAGAGATGTCACTTCAATACGATCCTTCCAAATGTGGCAAAATTGTAAATGCATGTTTCCTTCTTCACAATTATTGTGTAATGAGAAGGGTACCACTTCCCCACGACATGGTCGACGATGATGGAGAGATTGACAATCCAGCTGAAGCTGTAGCAGGGACAGGCCAAGCAGTCCGAGCCAATATAGTCCGTAATTGGTTTACTTGATGAATTAAAATCAAATATCAATTCACCAACACAATTTTCCTCTATGTTTAAATAGTATTTTTTAGTGCAGTATAGAGGTAATGCGAATAAAGCGTACATTGATTTAACTTTTATTTTCAATATACTGTACATAATAAAATAAACTTCTTTATAGAAATTAAATGGCTTTCTTTTACCTTAATAATATATGTACTATATCCTTGAGCAAATTTGATTCCAATACAGTATACTTTTAATAATACTAAATACCAAAGGCACTAAAGTTTGTGAAACAAAAAATCCTTATATAAAACATATTTGAGAAATTGAAACAATAAAAAAATATTGCTACTGTTTGCATCTTAAACTACACAATTTGACATGGGTCACCACATCGTTGTGAAATAATAATACAACTACTGTTATTTGTTGCCATTTTTAGATTTACGAATGGAATACAGTATAATTTTCATATGTCTAGAATTACCTGCATCAATACCCGTAAATTAAAAGAAACTTATAACCCAATACTGTACTACTATAAGTAATAAAGAAATACTCTTTGCTTGTTAAGCTATAAAATGTAACATGAGACAGCACATCCTTATGAAAGAACCAATGCAACAACTTGCTCTTTGGAGACTAATGTGTGTTAAATAGCAGCGATTACAGTAGGCTGTTGGTGAATTTGCACCATTATTTCTGTTTCAACCTACTTGAATCATACTTCGCAAACTACAAACTAATAAATAAAACTCGTTGAACTGGAAATTGACTACGTCTTACAAAATAAAGGAACCTTTAAAAAATAAAAATAAGTACATGAGCCTGTTTTCAAACATATAATTTTGAGTGTGGTAGGAACTTTTACCCAAAACCTGGGTAAACATTACCCGTAGTAGCACTGCAACCCATGTTATTAGTTGACAAATGTGTGTCTTTCACTTAACTTCGTGATTTTAATGAAGTTATGGAGAGCTAAATATTCCTGTTACATTTTCATGACTAGTATAGGCTGCAAGTGAAAGTTACACAATTTTTTAACATGCCGTCTTCCTTCATAACAATCACTGAAAGGAAAATTTACAATAAATGTTTGATGACTTTTCAACTACGCTATTATCACATTTACCAAAAGTAAAGGACTTACCTAAGTAAACAACTACATATACACATACCATAAACACAGCATCATTGGATAGGATTTTCGACTGCATTACTTTTGCAATGCATAGCATTGCAGATGCAATGCACTCGGTGTTAGCTACAAGCTGTAAAAAAACTGTCCCTCATTTGTGTTTGAACACGAAGCATCTCTCGAAGAAGATCTTCATCTTTTCGGGCAGAAGAGGTTCGTGGCCTCCTGCCACTTCTGATCGTACTTGGCATTGGAGATGAACCCAGTTCATCAGTGTAATCACCAGTTACAGTTGACCTAACAGCTGTGGCAGAAGGGGTACTAGACCTACTTCGCTGTTCCGTGGTAGCAGCAATAGGTTGACGAGTATTGCTTGAACTACATGTTTCTACCTCATATGTTCCGGATGATGAAAATCCAGGAATGTTTGTAGGTGCTGAAGTTTCAGGTTCTAAATGCACAATGGGTACTGTGATATCATGTTCCTGTATATCCTCATTCAGAATGAGGGTTATAGAATCATCTTTCTCTTGAACGAGCCGAAACATAAATTCCTCTCGGAAACAACTAGCTGTAAACCTAGCTCCTGAGGGTCCGGGGGTTGGTTCTCTTTCTTCTTCTGGAAAGAAATGTAGTATAATAGGTTGATTGAAGTCTATGTTAAGAGTATAATTAAAATATTACACTGTATTTCCAAATATACAAAAGCTTTTAGGAAAAATAATGGTTTGAAAAATAGTGTTGACCATCTAAATATATTTGTTTAAAATATTTTTAAATCTAAATATCAACTAGGCGTTAAATTTCTTATATTTGCACTTCTCAATTTTGTCCATTAACATACGAGTTATAACAACATTTAATATATAACTTAGGGAAGCAATAAACAAGCTAGAAATGAAACCAACTTACTAGTGTTGTTATTTTTCAAAATTATATAAAAAATCAGTATAGTGTACAGTATTTCCAAATCAAGATGTGAAAAAATGTCTCCAAAAGTTTTTTTTTTAAATAAAAACAAGGACAGAAAAGAAAAAATATATCAGAGGGTTGGAAAAGTATTTTGACTGAATTACCATTAATAGGTTCTTCACTTTCAACATCCCCTGGAATCCCATGCATAGAGGCTGGATCTAATAGTTGAAGAATTGCTTCTTCAATTGCAGTGTATGTAATTTCAATTTGGGGGCCGCCACCTTGAAGAGAAAGAATAAATAATAACTGTCTTACTGTGAGCTGTGGTTACATACACTATACGCTAACTATGTTATATTTGGCAGAAATCATAGTTACAAAGGAATCTACTGAAATAGTTCCAAACATTATAACCTAACCTATCATTGTAGCTGTAGCCACAAAAATTCTCCTTTATCTATGTCAAAAGTTAATTAGATTTAAGGTAACAAACAATAAATGGTAAAATAAGTCAAAAAAAATAGTAGCAGCCAGAAATTTTTCAACCTGTATTAGTTGTAAACTCATAAGATAGAACATCCTTGCCTATAAGCCTAACAAAGTAAAATTTACATATTAATGTAGACCAAATATGAATATAAATCTATTGATGAATGAAAATTAACGACATAAAAAAAGGAATTCTATGGCAACTTATACATTATGACCTTCATTACCGTCGGAAATAACGTAATTATTAATATGTAGTTTATAACAGTAACCAAACCTACCTAACCTAGCTTCCTTTACCAACGGGAGGCCTCCGCCGCCCTGCCACACAAACTCATATTAACTATCTCTGTTCCACGTCAGTTGCGACACAATGACAAGTGTGTCTTAAAATTGTGTAAACTTTATGATAGGTATAATAAGAAAATCCAAAAGTTGTGGGGAAATTATTAACAGTAGTACAGACTTCCCTGACTACCGGGTGGGAAGATATTGGAAGCATAATGTGTTGTCTAATGGTAGACCCTGCTGCCATATGGCATCACGAAAATTAAGAGCAAGTCCAAGGTTGCTGATCAAAATGTGCCATTTACACACAATTGCAGGGTCGCAATTGTTTCTCGTAATATCGACAACACAACATACATACTGTATATTGATTCTCACTTTTTGTGTTTTCATTTCGGTATTTATGGTTATTTATTATTAATAATATTATTAATAGAGTTATTTTTATTAATAGTACTAAAGAATTATTATTACAGGCCCCGACGTGGGTCAGTGACTGTGCCTGGGTTGGTTAATCCACGTAAAAAAAAAAAAAAAAATTTAGGTTGAACGGTAAAGTTTTTACTATTTACTCACACGGAAAACTTCGAAGAACGATGTTTCTTTTAATGAATGTGCTCATATAAGGAAAATATGTGTATTCATTCACGATGGAGAGCCACCACACTACTTACTTCCTTGAGTTTACAAACACGTAAAATCGTACCAAGCCTCAGAAAAACCATAGTTAAGTTTGTTTCATATTGTCAATCAATAACCACGCTAACAATATTATGACTTACCTGTTCCACCAGCATATTTCTTATCTTGTGCTGCTTTTTTCTTAACGCTAACACGAAGATCAGAAAACTTCCGCCGAATTTCAGTAACATTGCGGGTGACTCTACCAACAGCATTCACCGCATTTAACACTTCACCCCAGGCATGGTTTTTGAGTTGAAGTGTACATCTAGTTGAGTCCAACTTCCCTAAAATCATTTCTTTTCGTTTGGCTACCTCAGTCACAAGAGCGTATACTTCAGCCTCACTGAAATTAGGCCGTCTCTTCTTGGCTGGTGGTCCTTCCATGTTTACACAATAATATTACGTGCGTCGCTCTCAGCTGATTTCACCTTCTCTTGTGATTGGTTGATGATTTTGTTAACTGAGCGTTGATTGGCCAACGAGCATCTGCACTGACATCTACCGTCCGACAAGAGAACTTAATTTACAGGGTAAACACTAGAGTTATGAGAACTTATGGTAGTCTTACGGAACCATAATTAAATTTTGAGTATGCTAAATTTATGGTACTGTAAGGCTTCCACAATATATGGTACTGTATCATGCTGAAAAACGTAACTTTTGAGGTGTTTTGAGTATCCGGCCCCTTGACATTAGGTTATGCAGCTGGCAGCTTAAACACCTTAAACAAATTCACGTCTAGGTGGCCCTAGGGCCGGCCATCCTCGTTGCACGAGGAGCAACCATTATTTATTAATACCCCCCACATTTTTTTTTCTTTTGCATCTAATGTTAAGTATTTTTTTTTTGCTGGTTTTGGTTGTTTCCTGAATAATAAATAACATCTCTTATGTCGAAATGAAATATCACACCAATCCTGTTCTTAAAAACCAAGCACTTTAACCATATAATTACATCATATAGC
>NW_024728802.1:0-19124 GCF_018991925.1 Homarus americanus | reverse complement strand
CGCCCACCACCACCATCACCACTACTACCCCTGCCCTCTCACCACCATCACCACTACTACCCCTGCCCACCACCACCACTACTACTATTTGCCACCACCATCACCACTACTACCCCTGCCCACCACCACCATCACCAATACTACCTCTGCCCACCACCACCATCACCACTACTCCCTGCCCACCACCACCATCACCACTACTACCCTCTGCCCACCACCACCATCACCACTACTACCTCTGCCCACCACCACCACTACTACTACTGCCCACCACCATCACCACTACTATCCCCTGCCCACCACCTCACCATCACCACTACTACCTCCCCACCATCACCATCACCACTACTACCCCTGCCCACCATCACCATCACCACTACTACCTCTGCCCACCATCACCATCACCACCACTACCCCTCCACCATCACCACTACTACCCCTGCCCTCCACCACTCACGGGTTCCTTCCTCTCATGTACCCACCCATATTCATCTCTAAATGTTAAATAAACCTCATTGGCTTTGCCGAGATCATGTGTGTGTGTGTGTGTGTGTGTGTGTGTGTGTGTGTGTGTGTGTGTGCTATTATTTAACAGCATTAAATATTCAGTTGTGTTAGTATATCGTGTAGTGAGTGAATCAGTGTATATAGTTAAGCAAGTTACACTGCCTCAATACTGAAGGTCGGCTGGTGAAGACTGTGGCCGAATTATTGACCATCTTCCCAGTGGAGTACCCCGGTCAGTGACCTTCTCTCTCCTCCCTGCCGACTTAATATATATGAGACTGTGTAGAGTTACATATGACAGCTACCATGACTAACTCTTAATGATGATGGTCTCAGTCAGCTTTATTACTGAATATATACTTGTTGGTACACACACACACACACAACACACACACACACACACACACACACACACACACACACACACGCATTAAACAAAAACAAAAAAACAACAACCGGATCACCTCTTAATTGTGTGAGCGCTGCCGGTAATGTCTCAACACAACACTCGGCCAGGCCCACACCTGTACACGGACACCTCCTCTTCACGCCTCCGACCAATTAACAAGATTGTTAGACAGGCACGCCCCGTCAACATCACCCTAAGACGGTTAAATGGGGCTGGTTATGGTGTTGGACGGTAGGATAGGGGTTAATCTGGGAGGCAAGGCTTGGAGAGGGTAGGGGTGAAGTAGAACTCTACCTTTGGCCGGGTACTTGAGGTGCTCGAGGACAACACCTTCAGGTAATATGACACACCTCGCCCCCTATGGGAGGTACTGGTGATAGTGAACCTGCCTAATGGGTCTCACTTAGGTTAGGTTCAAACTTGAGCCTATCAGAACTGGGCCCCATATCACTTGAAATAAGACCAGACAAGTTTAATATATTCTACAACCTACCGGCGTGGTGATGGTGTGGTGTGATAGTGGTGTGGTGTAGTGTGGTGTGTTAATGATGTGGTGTGGTGGTGTAGTGATGGTGTTAGTGTTGGTGTGGTAATTGTGGTGGTGGGTGGTATACTTGTGTTGTGGGGCAGTGGTGATGGGTGTAGTGTGGATGTGTCGTGCTTTGGTGTTATGGTGTAGTCATGGTGTATCGTTGTGGTGTAGCGTAGTGGTGAGATTTTATTTGTTGGTTGTTGGATATTTTGTCTGGTTGTGTTAGTGGGTGTAGTGTGGTGGTGGTTTAGGCAGCGGTGTAGGTATAGCGAGTGGATGGTGGCGGTAGCGGTGTAGGTTTAGGTGTAGCGGTGTAGATGTAGCGTGCGGTGTAGGTGTAGCGGGTGTAGGTGTAGCGCGGGTGTAGGTAGCGGCGGGTGTAGGTGTGAAGTATGTGGGTGTAGTAGGCGGTGTAGGTGTAACGGGCGGGTGTAGGTGAAGGGCGGTGTAGCGGGTGTAGGTGCACGGCGGGGCAGCGGCGGGTGTAGGTGTAGCGGGTGGGTGCAGAGGTGTAGGCAGGGTGTAGGGGTGTAGCTGGCGGGCGAGGAGTATGTGTAGCAGGCGTAGGTGTAGTGTAGCGGGCGTGGGTAGTGCGGCAGGTGTAGCGGTGTGGGTGTGTAGAGGGTGTAGCTGTGGCGGTGTAGAGGGTGTAGGTGTGGCGGGTGTAGGTGTAGCGGGCGTGGGTGTAGCGGCGGGTGCAGCGGGCGGATGTAGTTGTAGCGGGTGTGAGGTGTACCTGGCGTGTAGCGGGCGTGATGTAATGTAGCGGGTGTAGGTGTAACGGCGGGTATAGGTAGCAGCGGTGTAACAGGCGTGGGTGGTGTGCATGGCGGTGTAGCGTGCGTGGGTGTAGGTGTAGCGGGTGTGGGTGTAACGGCGTGGGTGTAGCTTGGCGGGCGGGTAGTTGGGGGCGTTGGGTGGTGTAGCGGGTGTAGGTGTAACGGCGTGGTGTAGTGGCGGGCGTGGATGTAGGTGTAGTGGGCGTGGTGTACGGCGTGGGTGTAGGTGGCGGTGATGTGGCGCGGGTGTAGGTGTATGGCGTGGTGTAGGTGTAGCGGGCGTGGTGTAGGTGTAGCGGGTGAGCCGTGGCGGGCGTGGGTGTAGGTGTATGGGCGTGGTGTAGCGTGCGTGGGTGTAGGTGTAGCGGGTGTAGGTGTAACGGCGTGGGTGTAGCTTTGGCGGGCGTGGGTGTAGGTGTAGTGGGCGTGGTGTAGCGTGCGTGGGTGTAGGTGTGGCTGGTGTAGGTGTAACGGGCATGGGTGTGGGTGTAGTGGGCGTGGTGTGGCGTGCGTGGGTGTAGGTGTAGCGGGTGTGTGGCGGGCGTGGGTGTAGGTGTAGCAGGCATGGGTGTGGGTGTAGCGGGCGTGGTGTGGGTATAGCGGGCGTGGAGTTGCAGCGGATGTGGGTGCAGCGGGCGTGGGTGTGAGATGTAGCAGGCGTGGGTGTGGGTATAGCGGGCGTGGGTGGCGGGTGTGGGTGCAGCGGGCGTGGGGTGTAGGTGTGGCGGGTGTAGGTGTAGCAGGTGTAGATGCAGCTGGCGTGGGTGTGGGTATGGCGGGCGTGGGTGTGGCGGGTGTGGGTGCAGCGGGCGTGGTGTGGGTGTAGCGGGCGTGGTATAGGTGTGGCGGGCGTGGGTGTATCCAGCGTGGTACAGCGTGCGTGGTGTAGGTGTAGCGGGTGTAGGTGCAGCGGGCGTGGGTGCAGGTGTGGCAGGCGTGGGCGTAGGTGTGGCGGGTGTGGGTGTGTGTAGCGGCGTGGGTGTGGTTGGGCGTGGGTGTAGGTGTAGCGGGCGGGGTGTAGGTGTGGCAGGTGTAGGTGTGAGCGTGGGTGTAGGTGTAGCGGGCGTGGGTATGGGTGCAGCGGGCGTGGGTGTAGGTGTAGCGGGCGTGGGTGTAGGTGCAGCAGGCGTGGGTGTAGGTGCAGCAGGCGGGTGTAGGTGTAGCGGGCGTGGGCGTAGGTGCAGCGGGCGTGGGTGTAGGTGTAGCGGGCGTGGGTGTAGGTGTGGCAGGCGTGAGTGCAGGAACAAAACGGCTAACTCGTCGTGGGAGATCAGAGAGTGGGAAAAGGCCATACCCGTGAACACAGTGGCATCCTAACGCTGTGTGTCACAGTACTGAAGGTTAATCCTGGCACTGTGGCACCTGATTATGTGCCACAGTGGAGTGAGGGTGGTGGTGGTGTCCAGGAGGTGGTGGGGAAGGGGTAGTGAGGGTGGTAGGGGAAGGGGTGTGCAGGGTGGTGTCAGGGATGGTAGGGTGGGAGGGTGGTAGGGGAAGTGGTGGTCAGGGTGAAAGGAGAAGTGGTTGTGATGGCGGTAGTGGTGGTGGTGAGGGTGCTAGGGATGGTGGTAGTGGTGGTGAAGGTGGTAAGGGAAGGGGTGGGGTGGGTGTCAGACTATTACAGCTTACTAAGCATGAAACATCACCTCAGTTTATGGTCAGCGTCGGTTCCAGCGATTTTCCCGTCAAATATATTTTAAGTAATGCAGGGTTAATACATGATGTAAGTTACGGCTTCTTCCCACCCCACCCCACCCACCCAGCCCTGCCCCGGCTAAAGCTACCTGCGGCTTCTTGAGGGGTGACCCAACCTCTTATCATTGTTCTCTAAATCATGTTGTTGAATCGTATTCGTTTTCCATAATGTTGTTTTTCTTTTTATTCGCTATTGTCAGTTACGTTATAGTTTGTTGTTTACATTTTTTATGATGATGATGATGATGATGATGATGATGATGATAATGATGATGATAATGATGATAATAAAGAGCGAGAGACAGACAGACAGAAGGTGATGGTGGATGTCTGAAGACCAAGCAAGACGGGTGGCTGGCAGACAGGAACCTCCATTATGTGTCTGTGTCTGGCCCAATATGTCCCGGTCATCGTGTCTCTCGCCCTCCCTGCCGTCGTTTCCCGAAGATGTGATAAGCAGGGAAGTCCTGACAGTGGCTGCTGGACCCCTCACACTTCCTGCTGGGGGTGTTAAAAAGGGGGTCCTGCTGGCGGTGTTAGAAGGGGTCCTGCCGGGGGTGGTAGAGGGGGGTCTTTCTGGTTGAGGTAAAAAACACTCTTCTAACCCAGGGCAGTAACCACAATGTACTGTACAGTAGTAAAGTACACTGAAGTAATGACTGAAGTAATACCGTATGTACACCGTAGTACTATGTCAGTATACGCACGATGTGCAGTAGTAAATTTGTACGTGACGCTGTGTGTACACTCAATTACTACTCAATATGTACAAAAGAGAAAAAAGTTTGTTTGTACAGTGTTGTTAGTTTACATATACATTACATGATGGTGTAAACAATGTGTGTGTTTAGTGGCAGGAACCGTCCTCTCTACTGCTCTGCCTCATCACGGGGTGGAGGTGTTGTATCATTGGACGCAAGTTACCTTTTGTTTACGGGATCAGGTGTAGCTCAGACTAGGGAAGGTGACATGTAATACCGGTGAACGGAAATAAAGTCGCAGGAAAAAAGTCACAATTTTGACTTGGAAGAAAAGTCACATTTTATATAAATATCTTTAACAGTTAAAAAAAAATATTTATCTAAAGTTACTTATTAACTGACAATACATGACTTGTACACATTGACAACACAATTTATATATGATGGCATTACACGTATGTTAGGTTAGGTTAGGTTAGGTTAGGTTAGGTTAGGTTAGGTTAGGTTAGGTTAGGCTAGGTTTGGTTAGGGTAGGCTAGGTTTGGTTAGGGTAGGCTTTGGTTTGGTTAGGGTAGGCTAGTTTAGTTTTTTTTCTGTGACTTTTTTCTGTGAATTTTTTTCCTGGATTGGTATTACCTCACTGTTGTGTACTTGTCATGTATCACTCTTGTATCACTTGTATCACCTGTAACACTTGTAACACCTGTATCTCTTTCATCACCTGTAACACCTGTATCACCTGCATCACCTGTATCACCTGTAACACTTGTATCACTGTAACACTTGTAAGACTTGTAACACCTGTATCGACCTGTATCACTTGTATCACCTGTATCAACCTGTAACACCTGTAACACTTGTAACACCTGTATCGACCTGTAACGCTTGTATCACCTGTAACACCTGTATCGACCTGTAACGATTGTATCACCTGTAACACCTGTATCGACCTGTAACACCTGTAACACCTGTATCGACCTGTAACACTTGTAACACCTGTAACACCTGTATCGACCTGTAACACTTGTAACACCTGTATCGACCTGTAACACTTGTAACACCTGTAACACCTGTATCGACTTGTAACACCTGTAACACCTGTATCGACCTGTAACACTTGTAACACCTGTATCGACCTAATACTCACCAACTCCCGATTTCGTTAAGTGATGACATTTCTCAACTGACCTTCTCCGACATTCTCAGGCGCCGCACCCAACCCCTGTCGCACCCATTCTTCGCTACCGCAACCATGCCCTCGCGACGCAGTACCTAGCCCCCGCCGTTGCACCTAGCCCCCGCCGTTGTACCTAGCCCCTGCCGTTGGACCTAGCCCCGGTACCTAGCCCCGCCGTCGCACCAAGCCCCCCCTGCCGCCGCACCCAGCCCCCTGTTGCACCCAATCCCCCTCGACGCCACACTGCCGCACCCTCACATACACTACACACCTCCAGGCAGATTATATTGTCGCTTTCACCTTCGTACTTGTGGTTGTTATAGTTCCTGTGGGTGAAGGGCAGTGGTGAAGTGAAGGGGGGTGGTGAAGGGCAGGGCAGGGCAGGGCAGGGCAGGGGCTGGGCTGTGATGAAGTGAAGGGCAGTGGTGAAGTGAAGGGTGGTGGTGAAGGGCAGGGCAGGCAGGGCAGGGGATGAAGTGAAGGGCAGTGGTGAAGTGAAGGGAGGTGGTGAAGGGAAGGGCAGTGATAAACGGAAGGGTAATGGTGAAGGGAAGTGCTGTGATGAAGGGAATGGCAGGACACTGATGAAGAGCATGGCAGGGCAGTGATGACGGGAAGGGTAGTGGTGAAGGGAAGGGCAGGACACCGGTGAAGGACAGGGCAGGACTGGGCAGGGCAGGGCAGGGCAGGGTAGGGCAGGGCTGGGCAGGGTAGTGGTGAACAACTAGTAATCATCAACTTACTATCAAAAGATCCTGGTGTGGGTGGTGGCGCCTGTGTCTGTATGCTGATGGTAATTGGTCCACTGTACAGTATGTAGTGATTTCCGCTCACCTGATGTTTGCCTCCCCCCCCCTCTACCCCTTCCTACCCCAGCTAACTCCACCTGATTATTAAACACCTTAACACTATCTCCAGGTTTAGGTTAGGTTAGGTTAGATAAGTTTTATGTTAGGTTAGATAAGCTGTAGGTTAGGTGAGGTTAGATAATCTTTATGTTAGGTTAGGTTAGATAATCTTTTGGTTAGGTTAGGTTAGATACGCTTTATGATAGGTTTTGTTAGATAAGCTTTATGTTAGGTTAGGTTAGATAATCTTTAGGTTAGGTTAGATAATTTTTTTGTTAGGTTAGGTTAGATAAGCTTTATGTTAGGTTTGGTTAGATAAGCTTTATGTTAGGTTAGATGAGCTTTATGTTAGGTTAGGTTAGATAAGCTTTATGTTAGGTTTGGTTAGATAAGCTTTATGTTAGGTTAGGTTAGATAAGTTTTATGTTAGGTTAGGTTAGATAAGATTTATGTTAGGTTAGGTTAGGTTAGATAATCTTTATGTTAGGTTAGGTTAGATAAGCTTTATGTTAGGTTAGGTTAGGTTAGGTTAGGTTAGGTTAGGTTAGGTTAGGTTAGGTTAGATAATCTTTATGTTAGGTTAGGTTAGATACGCTTTATGTTAGGTTAGGTTTGATAAGATTTATGTTAGGTTAGGTTAGATACGCTTTAGGATAGGCATTCCAAAGTTTTGAAGGTGAAACGAGCTGGTGTAGCTAATCAACAGGAAATACTTTTAACTAATACTAACTATAATAATACACCGTTTATGAACATACTGTTAACTAATACTGACTGTACTGTATAATACACTCGACACAGAAGCAGCACACTGTTGTATTGTTGTGAGAGATTACACCATTATCTTACTGTCTAATTATATTATTGTGATGAGCAGACCTGACCCACATAATGTATACACTCGCTGTGTTTGTTGCTGGCGGCAGGATGTCATTACGTAAGATCAGGTTTACGAATAGCAGAGGTTCCTATTTGCCCTGAGGATCCCTCCCCCCCCCCCTCCCATTCCAAGCATTGAATTGAATTTAATTGTAACAGTTTATTTAGCCATAAAAACACAGATACAGAGTGGATAATAATAACAATATTAACATGGCTGAGCCAGTTGAGAACCTGAGCTCTCCTGTAGGCATCTGATATATACTGTACATTTATCTCAAGGAAGTATTATGTAACATTTAGTATCATCTGGAATAGTACACATAGCATGGTGGTAATAAGAACATATCAGTAGGTTACCACGGTTATCACTTCGATATTTATTTTATTTATAAGCAAGGTCTCATAGTCGCGTATATTCATCAGCCTCCGGGTCACTCAAGTCATCACTCTAGGATAGGTCGCTCAGTCATCACTCCAGGTCACAGTCACCGATAAGGTCACTCAGTCATCACTGTAGGTCACTCAGTCACCACTGTAGGTCACTCAGTCATCACTGTAGGTCACTCAGTCACCACTGTAGGTCACTCAGTCATCACTGTATGTCACTCAATTATCAGTTTAGGTCACAGTCATCGATAGGGTCACTCAGACATCACCCTAAGTTTCTAATAATGCCAGGTCACACTCCGTTACGCCCCCTCCCCCCCTCCAGGCCATTTCCCCAATGGGTCATGGGGTGTTACCATGCCAGCTGGTCACTAATAACGAGGCGTTAATGGGTCATCGAGAGTTAATGGATGAACGAGCTAGTTAAAGGGTGAAAGAAAGTTAGTGGGTGATCGTGCTCAGGTAATCACCATAGCTGGCAGGTGTTGTAATGATTCACGCAGGTAATAGTGTGCGATAGTTGCTGCAACACTTTCTACTGGCCACGCCTTGTGTTGAGTCTTACCTGGGGGAGCGTGGGGGCCTGGGGATGGGACCTGGGGGTGGCACTAGGCGAGCATTGTGGGTAGGAGGGGACCTGTGGGAATAATGCTAGGCTGGGGGAGGACCTTGGCAGAACCCCCTCCCTAACCTTACTTGTCAGGTTGATAACATTGCGTGACCGCGAACCTCACGTCACACCCTTCGTCACACCTCTCACGTTATCTCCCTCACGCTACGTCCTTCGCCACACCCTTCACGTCACACCCTTCGTCACATCACCATCTGTTACGGTATGACCCCTGAACCGTGTATATGTATCTCCAGGCGGTGTATATGTATCTCAAGACCGTGTATCTGTATAATAATAATAATAATAATAATAATAATAATAATAATAATAATAATAACGGTTTATTGAAAGAGCTTGGCAGCCAGAAGGCTGAAAATATACAGTTACATATTTGGGGAATGGGTTACGAATTACAAATAATATACAAGTGACATAAGTGACACAAATAAGACATATAGTAACTTAGATGGGGATCAGCTCAAAATACAGTTCATTTCAACATAGTGACAGTGTAGGGAGCAGTGTTTACTGGGAGTGAATACACTGATTTATTACATGTTATTGATAATTTTTACAATGGTTGGGACTGGGCTGTTCTTATAGCGATCAGTTCGTGCACGTATGGGCTGGATGCGGTTGTGGTGTCGAACAGCAATTCTCGGACAGGGGATCTCAGGTGGTAGTAGGGGCCGGTGTCGGGGATGGTGTAGAAGCTTCTTACCAAATTTGCAGATGAGGCCGTGGTGATGGTCAGTGAGAGTCGAAAGGGTCAGTGTGTTGAGCGCTTCTTGATATGTGGAGTAGGAAGGGGAGAGAATAATCTTGCATGCCCTCTTTTGCACTTTTTCTAGGTGTTTACGTTGTGTGGCATTTAGGGAGGAAGACCAGGTGGGGGAGGCATAGGTGAGCTTGGGAAGTATGAATGTTGTGTAAACACTGAGGAGCTCGGTGCAGGAACTCCGAGGGACTTGAGTCGGCGGAGGAGGTGGAGACGGAAACTGGAGGATTTGACAACTTCACTGACGTGTGGTTTCCAATTTAGTTTGTTGTCTATGGTGACGCCGAGGAGCTTCGTGGAATCTACAACCTGGAGTGTGTTCGGACCTAGGGTAATGGAAGGAGGTGGGACAATGTCGGAGGAGAGGTTGATGTGCATAACCATTGTCTTGGTATGGTTGATGGTGACATGGTTGTTGGTGGCCCAGTTTTGGAGACTGTTCAATAAATCCTGAAGGGGGGTATAGTTGGGAGCGGAATTGTTGACGCTGATCCCAATGGTGGAGTCGTCGACATATTTCCAGCGAGCAGGGGTTTCTCTTAGGGCATCATTGATGAGCATAAGGAAGCAGAGTGGTCCCATCTTGGTGCCTTGGGGGACGCCACAGGTGAGTGACTGAAAGGTGGAGACAGCCCCTCGGAAGCGTACAGCTTGGCGTCGGTCACTGAGGAAGTCTGTAAGCCATGGTATGAGACTTCTCCGAAGCCCGAGGTCAATAGCTTTGTTTATGATTATATTGTGGTCGACTAGGTCGAACGCTTTAGTGAAATCAATGAAGGCGACAGCTACAGACGTTTTTCGTTTCTCGAGATGGCGGTATATGTAATCGAGAAAGCTGACAAGACAGTGAGTGGTGGAGGAAGTTTTCATGTTGCCAAATTGCTGAGGGTCTACGACTCCTGCAATATCAGCATAAGCCCAGTCAAACACAAAACTTTCACAGATTAGGCTGGGTATTGGGGTGATTGCAATAGGTCGTAGCTGATTTAAGGATTGTGGGCTGGTTGACTTGGGCACTGGTGATACATAAGAGGTCTTCCAGTCAGCTGGGCATCTGGCTTGACTGAGAGAAGCATTGATGATGGAGCAGAGGGGTTTAGCAAGCTCCGGGGAGAACTCCTTGAATAGTTTCATTGGTAAGTCAATGGGGGGGGTAGAGCGTTTTAATTTTAGTTTGTCCAGGCGTTTTGCTACGTCAAATTCCTCTACTAAGTCAGTGGGAAGGGGGGCTGGTAGGTAAGCAGGGAGAGTGGTTGTGTCAAGCCGTGGGAGCGTCTGGCATATAGTAGCGAAATGGTTATTTGTTTGCTCAGCTGCGTCAACATTAGTGAGGTGGCTAAGGAAGGGGAGGGGGTGTGTCATATTGTTTAGTCCACAGAGTTCTTTAAGCTTACCATACCATTGACTGATGTTGGTCTGCTTCAGGTGTTGTAATTTGGTTGGGTAGTGGGACTTCTTTGCGCGTATTTCGCGGATGACTCTGTTGCGAAGTGACCTGTAAAGTGATGTGTATCTCCGGCTGTGTGTATATATATATATATATATATATATATATATATATATATATATATATATATATATATCCAGGCGGTGTATATGTATTCCAGGCGGTGGAAATATATCTCCAGGCGGTGTATATGTATTCCAGGCGGTGTATATGTATTCCAGGCAGTGTATATGTATTCCAGGCAGTATATATATTCCAGGCAGCGGTGTATTCTCCAGGCGGTGTATATGTATTCCAGTGTGTTATGTATCTCCAGGCAGTGTAATATGTATCTCAGCGCGGTGTATATGTATTCCAGGTGGTGGCATCTCAGGCGGTGTATATATATCTCCAGGCGTGGTGTATCTCTGCGGCATCATTCGGTGGATGGCATTCTGCGGTGTATATGTATCTCCAGGCGGTGTATATGTATCTCCAGGCGTAGTATCTCCAGCGTGTATATGTATTCTCCGGCGGTGTAACGTATTCTCCAGGCGGTGTATATGTATCTCCAGGCGGTGTATATGTATCTCCAGGCGGTGTATATGTATCTCCAGGCGGTGTATATGTATTCAGCGGTGTATATGTATCTCCAGGCGGTGTATAGCAGGCGTATATTCTCCGGCGGTGTATATATTCCAGGCGGTATATGTATTCAGGCGGTGTATATGTATTCCAGGCGGTGTTATGTATCTCCAGGCGGTGTATATGTATCTCCAGGCGGTGTATATGTATCTCCAGGCGGTGTATATGTATCTCCAGGGGTGCGCGTATCTCCGGCGGTGTATATGTATCTCCAGGCGGTGTATATGTATCTCCAGGCGGTCGTATCTCCAGGCGGTATATGTATTCCAGGCGGTGATATGTATCTCCAGGCGGTGTATATGTATTTCCAGGCGGTGTATATGTATCTCCAGGCGGTGTATACGTATCTCCAGGCGGTGTATATGTATCTCCAGGCGGTGTATATGTATCTCCAGGCGGTGTATATGTATCTCAGGCGGGTGTATATGTATCTGCGGGTATATGTATTCCAGGCGGTGTATATGTATTCCAGGCGGTGTATATATATCTCCAGGCGGTGTATATGTATTCCAGGCGGTGTATATGTATTCCAGGCGGTGTATATGTATTTGGCGTGTATATGTATTCCAGGCGGTGTATATGTATTCCAGGCGGTGTATATGTATCTCCAGGCGGTGTATATGTATCAGGTGGCGGTGTATTCTCAGGCGGCGGCGGTGTATCTCCAGGTAAAGGTACGTGTATATATTCCCCAGCGGTGTATATGTATCTCCAGGCGGTGTATACGTATTCCCGGTATATGTATCTCCAGCCGGTATATTTATTCCAGGCGGTGTATACGTATTCCAGGTGGGTGCATATTCCAGGCGGTGTCTCCAGGCGGTGTATATGTATCTCCAGGCGGTGTATACCAGTGTATATGTATTTCCAGGCGTATATATATTCTCAGGCGGTGTGTATGTGTATTCAGGCGGTGTATATGTATTCGGCGGTGCAGGCGTATTCGGCGGTATATGTATCTCCAGGCGGTATGTATTCCGGTAGTGTACGTATTCCCAGGCGGTGTATATATATCTCCAGGCGGTGTATATGGTATCTCCAGGCGGTGGCGTATTCCAGGTATATGTATTCTCCAGGCGGTATATGTATTCCGGCGGTGTATATGTATCTCCAGGCGGTAAAGTGTCTTCAGGCGGTGTATACGTATCTCCAGGCGGTATATGTATTCCAGGCGGTGTATATGCAGCCGGTGTATATTTATTCAGGCGGTGTATATGTATCTCCAGGCGGTGTATATGTATTCCAGGCGGTATATATCTCCATGTATATGTATTCCAGGCGGTGTATATGTATCTCCAGGCGGTGTATATGTATCCCAGGCGGTGTGCGTATCTCCAGGCGGTGGCGCGTATTCTCAGGCGGTGTATATGTATTCCCAGGCGGTGTATATGTATCTCCAGGCGGTGTATATGTATCTCCAGGCGGTGTATATGTATCTCCAGGCGGTGTACATGTATCTCCAGGCGGTGTATATGTACTCCAGGCGGTGTATATGCGTATTCTCCAGGCGGTGTATATGTATCTCCAGGCGTGTATGTATCTCCGCGGTGTATATGTATCTCCAGCCGGTATATTTATTCCGCGGTGTTATGTATTTCCAGGTAATGTATCTCCAGGCGGTGTATATATATCCCCAGGCGTGTATATGTATTCCCAGGCGGTGTATATGTATTCAGGCGGTGTATATTCTCAGGCGGTGTATATATATCTCCGAGGCGGTGTATATGATCTCCAGGCGGTGATATGTATTTCCAGGCGGTGTATATGTATCTCCAGGCGGTGTGGCGTATTCCCAGGCGGTGTATATGTATTCTGCATATGTATTCCAGGCGGTGTATATTCTCCAGGCGGTGTATGATCTCCAGGCGGTGAATGTATCCAGGTGTCTCAGGCGGTGTATATATATTCTGCGGTGTATGTATTTCCAGGCGGTGTATATGTCCAGGCGGGTGTATGTCTCCAGGCGGTGTATATGTATCTCCAGGCGGTGTGCATGTGTATCTCCAGGCGGTGTATATGTATCTCAGGCGGTGTATATGTATCTCCAGGCGGTGTATATGTATCTCCAGGCGGTATATATGTATTCCAGGCGGTGTATATGTGTCCAGTGTGAGGTGGTGAGGAAAGTGTAGTCAAGGTCGAGGGGACTAGTGACTGAAATCGAGGAGAAGGAATGTTGATCGTGTCCTTGTAAGATGCTGTGTTGACAGGCTGTAGTGGTGAGGTCTACAGGTGTATTGGGCTGTAGTGTGAGGTCTACAGGTGTATTGGGATGTAGTGGTGAGGTCTACAGGTGTATTGGGCTGTAGTGGTGAGGGTCAAGGTGTATTGGGCTGTGGTGAGGTTCACAGGTATTGGGCTGTAGTGGTGAGGTCTACAGGTGTATTGGGTTGTAGTGGTGAGGTCTACAGGTGAGGGCTGTAGTGGTGGGAGGTCTACAGGTGTATTGGGCTGTAGTGGTGAGGTCTACAGGTGTATTGGGCTGTAGTGGTGAGGTCTACAGGTGTATTGGGCTGTAGTGGTGAGGTCTCTGGGTGTATTGGGCTGTAGTGGTGAGGTCTACAGGTGTATTGGGCTGTAGTGGTGAGGTCTACAGGTGTGTTGAGCTGTAGTGGTGAGGTCTACAGGTGTGGGCTGTAGTGGTGAGGTCTACAGGTGTGTGGGCTGTAGTGATGAGGTCTACAGGTGTATTGGGGGCTGTGGTGGTGAGGTCTACAGGTGTACTAAGGGCTGTAGTCGTGGGGCTGTAGTGGTGCGGTGTACTGGGGTTGTAGTGGTGAGGTCTCGTACAGGTGTACTGGGGCTGTGTAGTGGCGAGGTCTCCTACAGGTGTACTGGGGCTGTGTAGTGGCGAGGTCTCTTCCAGGTGTACTGGGGGCTGTGAAGTGGCGAGGTCTCCTACAGGTGTACTGGGGCTGTGTAGTGGCGAGGTCCCTTACAAGTGTACTACTAATAATAATAATTAACGGATTATTGAATGAGCATGGCAGCCGGAAGGCTGAAAATATGCAGTTATATAATGGGGGAATGGGTCTGTTGATTAACAAATAATATACAAATAACATAAGTGATATCAGTATGATATATAATAACTAGGTGGGGAGAAGGTTATACTACAGGGTATTTCAACATAGTGACAGTGCAAAAAGGTAAGATTGACTTGGAGTGAATACACTGGTTGATTACAAGTTATTGATAATTTTTACAATGGTTGGGACTGGGCTGTTCGTATAGCGATCAGTACGTGCTCGTATGTGCTGGACGCTGTTGTGGTGTCGAACAGCATTTGCCGTACGAGGGATTTCGGGTGAAAGTAGAAGCCGGTGTCGAGGAGGGTGCAGAAGCTTCTAGCCAAATTTTCAGATGAGGTCGCGGTAATGATCAGAGAGAGCCGAGAGGATCAGTGTGTTGAGCTCTTCTTGACATGTGAAGTATGGGGAGGGCGAGAATAATCTTGCATGCCCTCTTTTGCACTTTTTCTAGGTGTTTACGTTGTGTGGCATTTAGGGAGGAAGACCAGGTAAGGGAGGCATCGGTGAGCTTGAGAAGTATGAATGTTGAGTAAACACTGAGGAGCTCAGGCGCAGGAACATCGAGGGACTTTAGTCGGCGGAGGAGGTGGAGACGGAAACTGGAGGATTTGACAACTTCACTGCCGTGTGTTTTCCAATTTAGATTGTTGCCTATGGTGACGCCGAGGAGCTTAGTGGAGTCTACAACCTGGAATGTGTTGGGGCCTAAAGTAATGGAAGGGGGCGGGATAACGTCGGAGGAGAGGTTTATGTGCATAACCATAGTCTTGGTATGGTTGATGGTCACGTGGTTGTTGGTGGCCCAATTTTGGAGACTGTTCAATAAATCCTGGAGGGCGGTATAATCGGGAGCAGAGTTATTGACACTGATCCCAATGGTGGAGTCGTCGACATATTTACAGCGAGCAGGGGTTTCTCTTAGGGCATCATTGATAAGCTTAAGGAAGCAGAGCGGTCCCATCTTGGTGCCATCGGGGACGCCACAGGCGAGTAACTGAAAAGTGGAGACAGCCCCTCGGAAGTGTACGGCTTGGCGTTCGTCACTGAGGAAGTCTGTGAGCCACGGCTTAAGACTTCTTCGAAACCCAAGGTCGATAGCTTTGTTGGTGATTAAATTGTGGTCGACTAGGTCAAAAGCTTTGGTGAAGTCAATGAAGGCGACAGCCACAGACGTTTTTCGTTTTTCCAGATGGCGGTATATGTACTATGTAGTCGAGAAAGCTGACAAGACAGTGAGTGGTGGAGGAAGTTTTCATATTACCAAATTGCTGAGGTGTGCTGGAGCCGTGTAGTGGTGAGGTCTACAGGTGTACTGGGGGCTGTGTAGTGGTGAGGTCTCCTACAGGTGTACTGGAGCCGTGTAGTGGTGAGGTCTACAGGTGTACTGGGGGCTGTGTAGTGGTGAGGTCTACAGGTGTACTGGGGGCTGTATAGTGGTGAGGTCTCCTACAGGTGTACTAGGGCTGCATAGTAGTGAGGTCTCCTACAGGTGTACTAGGGCTGTGTAGTGGTGATTTCTACAGGTGTACTGGGGGCTGTGTAGTGGTGACGTCTACTTCAGGTGTTTTGGGAGACGTGTGTAGCGAAGACGTTCCCAACAGGTAATTCCAGTCCCCAGCATACGACCCTAGCATCTGGAGGTTGTCCCGGTGACCACAAACTTAATGTTGTTTATAGTGTTGTGGTTGTGGTGTAGTTATAGTGTCGTAGTTATGGTTGTGGTGTAGTTATAGTGTTGTAGTTATGGTTGTGGTGTAGTTATAGTGTTGTAGTTATGGTTATGGTGTAGTTATAGTGTTGTAGTTGGTGTTGTGGTTGTGGTGTAGTTATAGTGTTGCAGCTATGGTTGTGGTGTAGTTGTAGTGTTGTAGTTGTAGTTATGGTTGTGGTGTAATTATAGTGTTGTAGTTGTGGTTGTGGTGTAGTTTTAGTGTTGTAGTTGGTGTTGTGGTTGTGGTGTAATTATAGTGTTGTAGTTGGTGTTGTGGTTGTGGTGTAATTATAGTGTTGTAGTTGGTGTTGTGGTTTGTGGTGTAGTTATAGTGTTGTAGTTGTGGTTTGTGGTGTAATTATAGTGTTGTAGTTGGTGTTGTGGTTGTGGTGTAGTTTTAGTGTTGTAGCTGGTGTTGTGGTTGTGGTGTAGTTATAGTGTTGTAGTTGGTGTTGTGTAGTTATAGTGTTGTAGTTGGTGTTGTGGTTGTGGTGTAGTTGTAGTGTTGTAGTTGGTGTTGTGGTTGTGGTGTAGTTGTGATGTAGTTGTGGCATTGTGATTGATGTTGTGGTTGTAGTGTTATGGTTGTGGTAAAGGTGTTGTGGTTGTGGTGTTTTGGTTGGTGTGTTGTGGTTGTAGTGTTATGGTTGTAGTGTTGTGGTTGTAGTATTGTCGTTGTAGTGATGTGGTTGTAGTATTCTGGTTGTAGTGTTGTGGTTATAGTGTTATGGTTGGTGTTGTGGTTGTGGTGTAGTTGTGATGTAGTTGTGGCATTGTGATTGATGTTGTAGCTGTAGTGTTTTGGTTGGTGTGTTGTGGTGTTGTGGTTGGTGTGTTGTGGTTGTGTTGTGAATTAGAGAGAAGTGAATGGGGGCCCCTAGTCAACACTCCTTCCTCTGCCTCGACTCTCACTTTCTGCCGACCAACTCAATGTACAGTATGTCAACCAGCTTATTTCTCCTGATGATTAAGACACCCTAACGCTGGCTAACCTAACCTAACCTAACCTAACCTACCCTAACCTAACCTAACCTAACCTAACCTAACCTACCCTAACCTAACCTAACCTAACCTACCCTAACCTAACCTAACCTAACCTAAGCTAACCTAACCTAACCTAACCTAAGCTAACCTAACCTAACCTAACCTAACCTAACCTAACCTAAGCTAACCTAACTCTCCCAAGTAGCGTGTTTAGTTATCAGGTGAAAAAAGGTGGTGGTGATGTTGGAGATGATGGTGGTGATAATGGCGATCGTGGTGATGATTATGGTGTTGATGGTGGTGATGATGATGGTGTTGATGGCGGTGACGATGGCAATGGTGGTGATGATGGTGATTAGTCGTCGATACTATTTTTTTTTATTTTTTTGCCGGTAGCTAATTAACCCACCTGACGATACCTGTGTTGGCCCATACCAGTGTTGACCCATACCTGTGTTAGCCCATACCTGTCTTGTTCATTCCCACTCTGAGGCCCCACGAGACAACCCAGCCCATTAACATCCCTACACGACACCTGGAGGGGGGAGGTGGTGGGGGAGGGGGGGCATTCGAGTCCTGTAGTTGTGCCCCAGCCTTTTATCGGCTTGTTCAGGTGACACATCTATGTAGATTTAATTAGTGAAAGTGGTGGTTGTTGTACAGGTGATGTGTGTGTGCGTGTGTGTGTGTGTGTGTGTGTGTGTGTGTGTGTGTGTGTGTGTAGCCAAGCGTAAGTGTCGCACCCCACCCCCCGTCCCCTACATCCTTGTGTAAGGTGAAGCGCAGAAGCGTTTACAGCGCCCAACAGGGAAGCATGCTAAGTTCATGCTTGCCTTTATGTCTCATGAGTTAAGGGCGTAGAAGCCTGAAGAGTCAATGGTTTATGTCTAAGCAAGTTATTGGAAGCTCCAACAACCTGTCCCTGAATACGAATTCGCAACTTTCGATTTACAGCAGGTACCTACTTTGCTGTTAGGTGAACAGGGATGCCACCGGTAACAGCTACTGGTCACAGAATACCACTCAAGGGAGATCAGAAGAGTCGCAGAAGGTCAGGGAGATCAGAAGAGTCACAGGTCAGGGAGATCAGAAGAGTCACAGAAGGTCAGGGAGATCAGAAGAGTCACAGAAAGTCAGGGAGATCAGAAGAGTCACAGGTCAGGGAGATCAGAAGAGTCACAGAAGGTCAGGGAGATCAGAAAAGTCACAGGTTAGGGAGATCAGAAGAGTCACAGAAGGTCAGGGAGATCAGAAGATTTAAAGAAGGTCAGGGAAATGAGAAGAGTCACAGGTCAGGGAGATCAGAAGAGTCACAGAAGGTCAGGGAGATCAGAAGAGTCACAGAAGGCCAAGGAGATCAGAAAAGTCACAGGTTAAGGGAGATCAGAAGAGTCACAGAAGGTCAGAGAGATCAGAAGATTTAAAGGTCAGGGAAATGAGAAGAGTCACAGGTCAGGAGATCAGAAGAGTCACAGAAGGTCAGGAAGAGTCACAGAAGGCCAAGGAGACTGCCAAGAGACCCAACAGTCAGGTAAGGACCACAGAGACCACATGAGAAAGATTGAGACCAGTAGTCCTGCAGGAGGTAGATACTGTGGTGCTCTCCTCCGTGAACCAGCGACTGAGGACTACAAAGCTTATACCTTACCCCAACAAGAGACGTGAATGGCTCTCATTGTGGAGGTGAACATCCGACTGACGAAATATATACCCAACGATGTACACCGTCTAACTTAAAGGAACTCTACCTGTGTAACTTATTAAGAAAACACAAGAAAAACAATAATATTAAAAAATATATATATTTACGACACAAATTATAAATATTGTCGGGGAAAGCAATGCAGACAGGTCTTATACACAAGGAAGAGAAATCGTGGTGAAAACATTCGCTGCCGTCAATGAAGTCTTTGAGTGATTCCTGAGAAGGCCGATGAGCCAGCAGCTGGGCCAGGCCTTAGAGAATGACGCCGGGATGTACGACTCAGCAATACGTAACTGAACGAAGCAATACCTGA
>NW_024728801.1:0-5959 GCF_018991925.1 Homarus americanus | reverse complement strand
TTCACATGACACGGGGTGTGAGGGCTGGCACCCTTTCAGTGACATGAATCGGGTGTGTGGTAAAGCTGGCACCGCTTCAGCACCATGCCCCGGGGTGTGAGGGCCGGGCATCCCTTTAGTGACATAACCCGGGGTATGAGGGCCAGGCATCCTTTCAGTGCCATGAATCGGGGTGTGAGGGCCGGGCACCCCTTCAGTGACATGACCCGGGGTGTGAGGGCCGGGCACCCCTCCAGCACCATGACCAGGGGTGTGAGAGCCGGGAACCGCTTCAACCCCATGACCCGTGGTGTGAGGGCCGGGCACCCTTTCAGTGTCATGAACCGGAGTGTGAGGGCCGGGCACCCTTTCAGTGCCATGAAACGGGGTGTGAGGGCCGGGCACTCCTACAGTGCTGCAAACCGGGGTGTGAGGGTCAGGCACCCCTTCAGTGAAATGAATCGGAGTGTGAGGGCCGGGCACCCCTTCAGTGACATGACCCGGGGTGTGAGGGTCAGGCACCCCTTCAGTGCCATGACCCGGGGTGTGAGGGCCGGGAACCCCTTCAGTAACATGACCTGGGGTGTGAGGGCCGGGCACCCCTTCAGCACCATGACCCGTGGTGTGAGGGCCGGGCATCCCTTTAGTGACATAACCCGGGGTGTGAGGGCCAGGCATCCTTTCAGTGCCATGAATCGGGGTGTGAAAGCCGGGCACCCATTCAGCAACATGACCCAGGGTGTGAGAGCCAAGCACCCCTTTAGTGCCATGACCCGGGGTGTGAGGGCCGGGCACCCCTTCAGTGACATGACCTGGGGTGTGAGGGCCGGGCACCCCTCCAGCACCATGACCCGGGGTGTGAGGGCCGGGCACCCCTTCAGTGCCATGACCCGGGGTGTTAGGGCCGGGCACCCCTTCAGTGTCATGAACCGGAGTGTGAGGGCCGGGTACCCTTTCAGTGCCATGAAACGGGGTGTGAGGGCTGGGCACCCCGACAGTGCTGCAAACCGGGGTGTGAGGGCCGGGCACCCCTTCACATGACCCGGGGTGTGAGGGTCAGGCACCCCTTCAGTGAAATGAATCGGGGTGTGAGGGCCGGGCACCCCTTCAGTGACATGACCCGGGGTGTGAGGGACAGGCACCCCTTCAGTGCCATGACCCGGGGTGTGAGGGCCGGGAACCTTCAGTGACATGACCCAGAGTAAGTTAGGGCCGTCACCAGTGCCAAGAATCGGGGTGTGAGGGTCGGGCACCCCTCCAGTGACATGACCTGGGGTGTGAGGGCCGGGCACCCCTTCAGTGACATGACCCGGGGTGTGAGGGCCTGGCACCCCTCCAGCACCATGACCCGGGGTGTGAGGGCCGGGAACCGCTTCAACCCCATGACCCGTGGTGTGAGGGCCGAGCACCCCTTTAGGTCCATGACCCGGGGTGTGAGGGCCGTGCACCCCTTCAGTGCTATGACCCGGGGTGTGAGGGCCGGGCATCCCTTCAGTGTCATGAACCGGGGTGTGAGGGCCGGGCTCGATTTCAGTGCCATGAATCGGGGTGTGAGGGCGGGCACCCCTCCAGCACCATGACCCGGGGTATGAGGGCCGGGCGCCCCTTCAGTGCTATGACCCGGGGTGTGAGGGCCGGGCACCCCTTCAATGACATGACCCGGGGTGTGTGGGCTGGGCACCCTTTCAGTGCCATGAACCGGGGTGTGAGGCCCGGTCACTCCTTCAGTGCCATGACCCGGGGTGTGAGGGTTGGGCACCCCTTCAGCCCCATGACCCGGGATGTGAGGGCCGGGCACTCGTTTAGGTCTATGACCAGGGGTGTGAGGGCCGGGCATACCTTCAGTGCCATGGCCAGGGGTGTGACGGCCGTCACCGATTCAGTGCTATGACCCGGGGTGTGAGGGCCGGGCACCCCTTTAGTGCAATGAAACGGGGTGTGAGGGCAGGTCACCCCTACAGAGCTATGAACTGCGGTGTGAGGGCCGGGCACCCCTTTAGTGCCATGAGCCGGGGTGTGAGAGCCAGGCAACCCAACAGAGCTATGAATCGGGGTGTGAGGGCCGGGCACCACTTCACATGACACGTGGTGTGAGGGCCGGGCACCCTTTCAGTGACATGAATCGGGGTGTGAAAGCCGGGCACCGCTTCAGCACCATGCCCCGGGGTGTGAGGGCCGGGCATCCCTTAGTGACATAACCCGGGTATGAGGGCCAGGCATCCTTTCGCGCCAAGAATCGGGGTGTGAGGGCCGGGCACCCCATCAGCACCATGACCCGGGGTGTGGTGGCCGGGAACAGCTTCAACCCCATGCCCCGGGGTGTGAGGGCCGGGCACCCCTTCAGTGACATGACCTGGGGGTGTGAGGGCCGGGCACCCCTTCAGTGTCATGAACCGGAGTGTGAGGGCCGGGCACCCTTTCAGTGCCATGAAACGGGGTGTGATGGCTGGGCACACCTACAGTGCTGCAAACCGGGGTGTGAGGGCCGGGCACCCCTCCAGTGACATGACCTGGGGTGTGAGGGCTGGGCACCCCTTCAGTGACATGACCCGGGAAGTGAGGGCCGGGCACCCCTCCAGCACCATGACCCGGGGTGTGAGGGCCGGGAACCGCTTCAACCCCATGGCCCGTGGTGTGAGGGCCGGGCACCCCTTTAGGTCCATGACCCGTGAGGAGGGCCGGGCATCCCTTTAGTGACATAACCCGGGTGTGAGGGCCAGCATCCTTTCAGTGCCATGAATCGGGGTGTGAAAAGCCGGGCACCCATTCAGCAACATGACCCAGGGTGTGAGAGCCAAGCACCCCCTTTAGTGCGCCATGACCCGGGGTGTGAGGCCGGGCACCCCTTCAGTGACATGACCTGGGGTGTGAGGGGCCGGGCACCCTCCAGCACCGCGACCCGGGTGTGGGAGGGCACCCTGAAAGTGCCATGACCCGGGTAAAGTTAGGCCGGGCACCCCTTCGCCAGTGCTCATGAACCGGAGGTGAGGGCCGGTACCCTTTCAGTGCCATGAAACGGTGTGGAGGGCTGGGCACCCCCGGACAGTGCTGCAAACCGGGGGTGTGAGTGCCGGGCACCCCGTTAGTGACATGAACCAGGGTGTTAGGGCCCGGCACCCCTTCAGTGCCATGAATCGGGGTGTGAAAGCCAGGCACCCCTTCAGCACCATGATCCGGGGTGTGAGGGACAGGCACCCCTTCAGTGCCATGACCCGGGGTGTGAGGGCCGGGAACCCCTTCAGTGACATGACCTGGGGTGTAAGGGCCGGGCACCCCTTCAGCACCATGACCCAGAGTGTTAGGGCCGGGCTCGATTTCAGTGCCAAGAATCGGGGTGTGAGGGTCGGGCACCCCTCCAGTGACATGACCTGGGGTGTGAGGGCCGGGCACCCCTTCAGTTACATGACCCGGGGTGTGAGGGCCGGGCACCCCTCCAGCATCATGACCCGGGGTGTGAGGGCCGGGAACCGCTTCAACCCCATGACCCGTGGTGTGAGGGCCGGGCACCCCTTTAGGTCCATGACCCGGGGAGTGAGGGCCGTGCGCCCCTTCAGTGCTATGACCCGGGGTGTGAGGGCCATTCATCCCTTCAGTGTCATGAACCGGGGTGTGAGGGCCGGGCTCGATTTCAGTGCCATGAATCGGGGTGTGGAGGGCTGGGCACCCTCCAGCACCATGACCTGGGTATGGGGCTGCACCCTTCAGTGCGGCGACCCGTGGAGGGCTGCACCCCCTTCAATGACATGAACCGGGGTGTGTGGGCTGGGCACCCTTTCAGTGCCATGAACCGGGGTGTGAGGGCCTGTCACTCCTTCAGTGCCATGACCCGGGGTGTGAGGGCGGGGCACACCTTCAGCCCCATGACCCGGGGTGCAAAGGCCGGGCACTTGTTTAGGTCTATGACCAGGGGTGTGAGGGCCGGGCACTCGTTTAGGTCTATGACCAGGGGTGTGAGGGCCGGGCACCCCATCAGCACCATGACCCGGGGTGTGATGGCCGGAAACCGCTTCAAACTCAATGACCTGGGTGGAGGGCTGCACCTCAGCCACCATGCCCCTGGGGTGTGAGGGGACGGGCATCCCTAGGTGACATAACCTGGGGGTGGGCGGGAAGGGCACCTTTCAGTGCCATGAATCGGGTGTGTGAAAGCCGGGCACCCTTCAGCACTGGCGACCCGGGTGAGCGCCAGGCACCCTTCAGTGCTATGACCCGTGTGAGGGCTGTAAAACCTTCAGTGACCACTGTCCTGGGTGTGAGGGCTGGGCACCCCTTCAGTGACATGACCCGGGGTGTGTGAGGGTTGGGCACCTGTCCAGCCCCCATTACCCGGGGTGTGAGGGACGGGAACCCTTTCAGTGCCATGACCCGGGGTGTGAGGGCCGGTCATTCCTTCAGTGCCATGACCCGGGGGGTGAAGGCTGGGCACCACTTCAGTCCCATGACCCTGGGGGTGAGGGCTGGGCACTCGTTTTGCTCTATGACCAGGGGTGTGAGGGCCCGGCATACCTTCAGTGCCATGACCCGGGGTATGAGGGCCGGGCTCGATTTCAGTGCCATGAATCGGGATGTAATGGCCGGGCACCCCTCCAGCACCATGACCCGGGGTATGAGGGCCGGGCACCCCATCAGCACCATGACCCGGGGTGTGAGGACCGTGCAGCCCTTCAGTACCATGACCCGGGGTGTGAGGGCTAGGCACCCCTTTAGTGCCATGATCCGGAGTGTGACAGCTGGGGACCCCTTCAGTGACATGACACGGGGTATGAGGGCCAGGAACCCTTTCAGTGACATGACCCGGGGTGTGAGGGCCGGGCACCCCTCCAGCACCATGACCCGGGGTTTGAGGGCCGGGAACCCCATCAGCCCCATGACCCGGGGTGTGCGGGCCGGGAACCGCTTCAACCCCATGAACCGGGGTGTGAGGGCCGGGCACCCCTTTAGTGACATGACCAGGGGTGTGAGGGCCTGGCACCCGTCCGACACCATGACCCGGGGTTTGAGGGCCGGGCACCCTTTCAGTGCCATAAATCGGGGTGTGAAAGCCAGGCACCCCTTCAGCACCATGACCCAGGGTGTGAGGGACAGGCACCCCTTCAGTGCCATGACCCGGGGTATGAGGGCCGGGAACCCATTCAGTGACATGACCTGGGGTGTGAGGGCCTGGCACCCCTTCAGTGACATGACCTGGGGTGAGGGCTGGAACTGCTTGAACCATGACCTGGGGTGTGAGGGCCGTTCACCCCTTCAGTTCCATGACCCGGGGTGTAAGGGCCGAGCACCCCTTCAGTGTCATGAACTGGGGTGTGAGGGCCGGGCTCCCTTTCAGTGCCATGAAACGGGGTGTGAGGGCCGGGCACCCCTACAGTGAAATGAAATGGGGTGTGAGGGCCGGGCACCCCTTCAGCACCATGACCCAGAGTGTTAGGACCGGGCTCGATTTCAGTGCCAAGAATTGGGGTGTGAGGGCCGGGCACCCCATCAGCACCATGACCCGGGGTGTGATGGCCGGGAACCGCTTCAACCCCATGACCCGGGGTGTGAGGGCTGGACACCCCTCAGCCACCATGACCCGGGGTGTGAGGGCCGGGCACCCTTTCAGTGACATGAATCTGGGTGTGAAAGCCGGGCACCGCTTCAGCACCATGCCCCGGGGTGTGAGGGACGGGCATCCCTTTAGTGACATAACCCGGGGTGTGAGGGCCAGGCATCCTTTCAGTGCCATGAATCGGGGTGTGAAAGCTGGGCACCCATTCAGCACCATGACCCGGGGTGTGAGGGCCAGGCACCCCTTTAGTGCCATGACCTGGGGTGTGAGGGCCGGGCACCCCTTCAGTGACATGAGCTGGGGTGTGAGGGCCGGGCACCCCTTCACTGACATGAACCGGGGTGTGAGGGCCGGGCACCCCTCCAGCACCGGCGACCCGGGGTGAGGGCTGGAACTGGAGCCAACCCTATGACCTGTGGTGTGAGGCCGGGCACC
>NW_024728800.1:0-12290 GCF_018991925.1 Homarus americanus | reverse complement strand
AGTGTCAGAGGTGAACCAGGGAGTGTCTGAGTGGTACCTGGGAGTATCGGAGGTGTACCTGGGAGTGTCAGAGGTGTACCTGGTAGTATCATTGGTGTACCTGGGAGTGTCAGAGGTGTACCTGGGAGTGTTAGAGGTGTATCTGGAAGTGTCAGAGGTGCACCTGGGAGTATGAGAGGTGTACCTGGGAGTGTCAAAGGTGTACTTGGGTGTGTGAGAAGTGTACCTGGGAGTGTCAGAGGTGTACCTGGGAGTGTCGGAGGTGTACCTGGGAGTGTCAGAGGTGTGCCTGGGAGTGTCAGAGGTGCACTTGGAAGTGTCACAGGTGCACCTGAGAGTGTCTGAGGTGTTACTGGGAGTGTTTGAGCTTTACCTGGGAGTGTCTGAGGTGTACATGGCAGAGTCTGAGGTGTACCAGGCACTGTCAGCGGTGTACCTGGGAGTGTCAGCGGTGTACCTGGGAGTATCATTGGTGTACCTGGAAGTGTCAGGGGTGTGCCTGGAAGTGTCAGAGGTGTACCTGGGAGTGCCTGAGGTGTACCTGGGATTGTCAGTGGTGCACCTGGGAGTGTCAGGGGTGTAACTGGGAGTGTCAGGGGTGTACCTAGAGTGTCATAGGTGTATCTGGTAGTGTCAGTGGTGTACCTGGGAGTATCAGAGGTGTACCTGGGAGTGTCAGAGGTGTACCTCGGAGTGTCAGAGGTGTTCCTGAGAGTGTCAGAGGTGTACCTGGGAGTGTCAGAGGTGTACCTGGGAGTGTCAGAGGTGTGCCTGGTAGTATCATTGGTGTACCTGGGAGTGTCAGAGGTGTATCTGGAAGTGTCAGAGGTGATCCAGGGAGTGTCTGAGGTATACCCGGGAGTATCGGAGGTGTACCTGGGAGTATCGGAGGTGTACCTGGGAGTGTCAGTGGTGTACCTGGTAGTATCATTGGTGTACCTGGGAATGTCAGAGGTGTATATGGAAGTGTAAGAGGTGTACCTGGGAGTATGAGAGGTGTACCTGGGAGTGTCAAAGGTGTACCTGGGTGTGTGAGAAGTGTACATGGGAGTGTCAGTGTAATAGGCCCCTGTCTCATCAACAGAGCGTATTATATAAATGGGTCAATACATCTGATATTATATTCAGATTCACCACCCTGTAACTTATATCATAGATAGACATGAATTGTGACATGAGGCAGGCAACAGAGGGCAGACCCATAGACTCAGCATTCTGCTTTTGCACTCAATCCCTAAGCTTCAGTAGCTCACATTAACTCATATCGTAAGGACGTGACCTAACGTTTATCATACATGAACGCCGTCCCTTTCTCATTCACTCCTAGACAGTGAGACTTATGGTTGATATACACTCAGGAATTATATATACAGCCTTTTATAATAAATCAAAGGAACTACCGTTTGGGTTTCGTTACTTAAAACCCAAATATATATGTGTGAACGGACTGGTTAATTGGACAAGCAGCCGATTCATATAGGTGGCAGCGGTGGGATACGGATTCTTCAAACTGGTAGTCGTATCATCCGTCTGTGTCTTGTGAAAAACAAGAAACCACACAGCAGTGACGCGTTACATAATCCGAGTGTTTAAAACTATATCCCGTATTGAGACGATATGTAGTGAGCGCTCCTTATCTCTGTCACATACAAATACGTGCAGAATTCGTAATATACAAATATTACAGCCTGTTGGTACATATCCAGATTGAGCCGGTTGAGATAGACTCCACTCAGCATTCCCTAGACATTACAGTGTTGCAGTGTTGAACAACAGCTTCGTAACCTGGAATTCAATTGGTATTTCACTAGCAGCTGAGCAGTATTGTTGTGTCGTCAGCGCGAATTACGAATTCCGGTGTCATCATACAGATCTCCATATATACGTGGACTGTGAAGAACTGGCACACGGCATTTTTCGCCAGCGAACCAGCACGACCAGTGTGATAACCAATCATCAGTTTTCTGATCGCCGGAGGAGGAACTCACCTAAATCAAGTGGACTCGTCTCTCACCAAAGTGTGGTGTGGTGTAATCCAGGACAAGGTTCTTGAAACTCCAGGGCACGAGCAGTAGGTATATTCAATAAGTGTACAAGACTGGGCGTGATAGCCAACCGATACAGGAGCGATTACTAGGGACCCCGGACCGTAGGTAGGCCGGAGCCGATCTGAGGGAAATTAGCTAGCTAGGCAAGGAGAGTTGCTAGACATTACTAGGACAATAAATGAGGTCTTCTAATTACTCGACTAGCGCGGTACAGACATAGTACATCGGGACATAATAAATGAACATAGGCAATAGACATAAGCATAGACATCAGACATGCTATAATAATATGTAGTAATACAGACATGTGAATAAATGGTACAATGAATGGTAATAGAGTCTTGGCGTCAGGCGTGTTCACATATCTTGGTATGTACATATCTATACACCTCCCTCCCCCTTTACGCTCGTAGTGCAATCTCGAGCGGCTACGGACTCTTTTTCCATGAGTCGGGGGGAGCGGCGAGGGACAATGGGAGGATCAACTGACGACCTTCGTTCCTGGTCTGGGCAAGGGGACACAGGGGACGGGGCGGAAGGTTCGTCACTAGAGGATGGCACTGGGCGGAGGTGGCGTCTGTTTCGCCACCACACACGACCACTGGGGAGGCGGACTTGGTACGAACGAGACTCGCCATGGCCCATGACGACCCCGACCTTGTCCCAGCGGTGTGACGTCGGGTCCTGGATTCGTACTTGCTGGCCGACCGTCAACCTGGGAAGGGGGCGGGCGTGGGCGTCATAGTGGCTTGTCACTTGGGCCATCCGGGCAGCCTCACGGCGGTCACACTCGTCCGCCTTGATCTTCCATTCATCTAAGAAGGACTGGGGGTGGGCAGGCACACAAGTACGAAGGGGGCGGCCATACAACACCTGGGCAGGAGAGCGTCCGGCGGGGGTAGGGGTGTTACGGAGTTCCAGTAGGCCCCTGTCGAACTCCTCGCAGTCCAGGTTCCCCGTCGGTGCTGTCTTGAGGATGAGGTATTTTACGGACTTTATCGCTGCCTCGGCGTGGCCATTCGCCTGCGGGTAATGAGGGGAGGTGGCGATGTGGTGGACGCCCCAGCGTTCGGCGAAGCTCTTGAACTCGTGGCTATTGAACGGGGGCCCACCGTCGGTTCGGAGGCGGAGAGGCACTCCGACTTCCCGGAAGAAGCAACAAAACATCCGGATGACCCTGGAAGAGGTGGTGTCCCGACCACAGGGAACTACCACGGGCCATCCAGAGAGCCTGTCGGCGACCACCAGGAAAGACTTTCCGGCCACATTAAAGAAGTCGGCGGACACGGACTCAAAGGGCCGCTTTGGGAGGTCATTGCACAGGTACGGCTCTTGTTGCTGGCTGGGCTGGAGTTGCTGGCAAGGCTCCCAGGCCTCAACCGTGCTCTTAATATCGGCGTCAATACCAGGCCAGAAGACGGTCTGACGGGCTCTGCGCCTGGTGGCTTCAACGCCGCGGTGGCTGTCATGGAGGCGGGATAAGGTGCGCCGGCGGAGGGCAGCGGGAACGACGATCCTGGGGCCATACAACACCAGCTCTCCGTCCGCATAGAGGCTATCCCTTAGCTTCCAGAAGGGGAGGGCGGAGGAGTGAATGTCGTAGCGGTTGGTGGGGAATCCAGCGGAGACGTAGTCGAGGAGTTGGACGTATGCCGGGTCTTGAGCGGCGGCGATGCGAAGCTCCTGGAGAGTCCTATCGTCTTCGATGGAGGGCGTCGTCGTCGTCTTGTCAGCAAGAGAAGTGGCTGTGTGTGTCACTAAAGACCGAACGTGAGCAGCGGCCGTGGTACAGTCGACTTCATCTTCGGGTGTGGGGCGACTAACAGGGGCTCGGGAGAGGGCGTCTGGTATGCACAGAAGCTTCCCGGCGCGCCACACAGCTGTGAAGACGTAAGGGGCGGTCTTCTCTTTGAGACGTTGGAGGCGAGGATTTTCGATGGCGTCCAACGTGTAGTGATTGAGAATGGGTATGAGCGGGCGATGGTCCGTCATGAGGGTGAAATGCCCAAGGCCGAACAGGTAAAGGCGGCACTTGGCCATAGCCCAGGCGACTGCCAGCATCTCTAGTTCGATGGTGGCGTATCTGGTCTCCGTGTCCGTCAGAAACCTGGAGCCACACTGAACTAAGCGCAGTCTACCCTGGCCGTGGTCTTGAAGGAGGGCATATCCGAGGCCGTATAGACGGGAGGCGTCGGTCTGGAGGACCACTGGTAAGGACGGGTCGAAGGGTGCCAAGGCTGGGGGTGACAGCAACGCCTTCTTAACATTCCTGAACGCTAGGTCGTGGTCAGGAGTCCAGAGGAAAGGGCGCTTGGGGCTCATGAGGGGGCGTAGAGGTTGGGCTGATGTGGCGATTTTAGGGGAGAAGTCGGCCAGCTGATTTACCAGGCCCATAAATGAGCGAAGGTCGGTCAGGTTCGCTGGAGTAGGGAAGTCCCTGATGGCCTTGACCTTCTCCTCATCAGCTGAGATCCCCTCTGGCGAGATGTTGTAGCCGCAGTAGTTAACTTGGGAGGCGGCGACCACAAATTTATCTTTATTCAGGGTGATACCATGGGCACGGCATCTTGTGAGCATCAGATGAACTCGGTTCAAGTGGGCCGGGAGATCATCGTCGAAGAGCAGGATGTCATCTACGACCTTCACGCAGTTGGTGACACCCTGCAGAGCCATATCCCCACGGAGGCAGTACGCATCCCCCGTTGCTGCGAAGCCCATGGGTCCGCGGCAGTGTTGGAAGCAGCCGTAGGGCGTGATGAATGTAGTGAGGTGGCGATCTTCTTCCGCCAGGTCGACTTGCCAGTACCCATGTAGTGCATCCGCCGTGGTAAAGAACTTTGCAGACGGGGTGACGCTGCGGACTGCTTGGATGGGCGTGGGCGATGGATGGGCGGGACGGGAGACCTGCGAGTTGAGATGGGTGAGGTCCACTGTGATGCGAACACCTACAGGCTTGGGTGCCAAGACCATAGGGTGGCACCACTCGGAGGGCTCCTCACCGGCGTGTCTGATGATCCCCTGCTGCACCAGAGAATCGAGCTCCGCCTTCACCTTGTCCCGTATGGCAAAGGGGATAGGCCTGGGTGTGTGGATGGCGAAAGGCGTCGCGCCAGGCTTGAGGTGGATTCTCATCAGGGGGCCTGTCATCTTCTTGAGCGGCGTCTTCTGGAGGTCGGGCTTGGAGACAAGGACGTCGCTGAACTGACGAAAAAAGAACTCCCGGGCGGCAGCAGGTGTGGTCATGGCTGAAACAGGTATCTCTGCACACCTGTTGAGGTGTGTCACGGCGAAGATGGGCTTTGGGAACTCGGATGAGACGATGGCCAAGTCCTGACAATGGCCACATGACAAGAGAGGGGTTTGGATGCCCTCATGGACGTGGACTGTGGCAAGGCAAGACTTGGGACCGAGCTGTAGTGTTGCCTTGAAGCAACCCAAAGGTGGAGACATCGGGGACCCGTCCGCTGTGAGCACGTCGTTCATGGCTGTGGGTGACAGGCTACTCCTGGGGATGGTGAGGGCGTCCAGGTGTGTTGGTCCAATCACCGTGATGTCCGCGCCCGTGTCAGGTATCATCAGGAGGTTGGAAGAGTTGGTACCATAGGACAGACGAACATTGACGGGCTTGGGGGACCTGTCACTCGAGGCATCATCCACGCGTCGGCATCCTTTGTTGTTCTTGGGAGACGGTGGTGTGGACGTTCTGTCGGGCTGTAAAGAGACGTTTTGACCTGGAGATGGAGGCTTCTTGGTGGACCTGCAACACTTGGCGAAGTGTCCTTGCTTGTTGCAAGCGTTGCATGAGACCTTGTTGGCAGGACATCGAGGTGTGCGGGGCCAATGGCCTTGAAACCCACAGTTTCGACATGTACTATCAGCCGCAGGGCACTTTCCTGGACCATGCTGGCGCTGACAGTTTCTGCAGGATTCAGGAGAAGAAACTGGTGACTGTGACGGGGGCTGTGGAGAGGACGTCGTCTGCATCTGGCGTTGATTCCTCTTGTAGGTGGAGACGGCGTGGACTTGAGATGGCGATGAGTGTATAGCTGAGGCAGCCTCTCTTGTGGCCTCATACGACCTGCAACAGGTGACGAAGTCGGTGAGGGAAGAGGCGGTGTCGAGGGTGAGGAGTTTCTGAAGCAGGTCCTCGTCACGTACACCCATCAGCAAAATCATCTTGAGCTGGATCTCAGCACAGGTTACAGGATCGCCTGTACATAGGTCCACCTCGGTTGCTAGGTCCTTAAGTCGTGCATAGAAGTCTGAGAATGATTCCCCAGAAGCTTGTTTGCAGGATAGCAGTTCCCTACGACGCAAAGCTTCATTGCGGAGGCCACGGAAATGACTCTGCAAGGCGTTTAAAACCTCTGTCACTGACCTGGGGGAGTCAGGGGGATGGCTAGCGTGTGCTCTAGGAGGCGTTGAACATCGAGGGAAATGCACGATCTTAATTGGATGAGTTGTTTATGAGGGGGCATTCGGTTGAGGTCAGACATAACAGCAAAGTCTTCGAAACGACGTCGCCATTGACGGTATACTTGATATGTTGCATCAGATTGAAGAGGTGGGGGACTGGGAACTGAAGACTTGCTGTGCAGGGGTGTACTCGAGACGGCAGGCGGTGGAGGAGGCACGGAGAGGTCGACGAGAGTTGAGACTGGAACAGGTGGTTGAGAAGACACTGAGGCATACCTAGGGGAGATAGGTGACGTGTGAGGAGGCGTTGTCTGAAGGATAGATGAAGAGGCTGAAGCTGGCGAGTTGGTTGTGGCAGCTGGTGAAGTCGTCCTCGTTGCCAGCAATTCCAATAGGTCCAGGAATTTGCGGTTATCAGCTTGGTGTTGTTGTTGAAGTTGAAGACGGTAAGCTGATTCCTCTGACTGTCTTGACAATTCCTCTTGATGTCGTTTTTCCTCCTCTAATCGACGTCTTTGGGCTTCCTTCTCTTAGGAAACTTGTAGGAAGTGGATTAACTGACGTATATCCTGGCTCCCATCCTTTGAATTTGGCGCGCCCGGCGTGTGAGGCGTGAGGGGGGGTGGGAGGGTCTGTGAGGCGTCGTCTTCCTCATAATCCTCATATAAATTTCCCAGCAAATCGTCGTGGTCAGACATCTCGTGTTTGGTATTGTTGCGATGGGAAAGACAAGGAGAATAAGGTGAAGTGCTATGTTTTCGTCAATGGATTTGCTTAAGTGTAGGAACCGGTGGGCAAGTAAAAGAGTACTGACTGTAATATTTGTGAAGTGAGAGGAGGCGGCTGGCGGCGGTGTATTCCTCCGCTCGCCCGGGCGAGATGCTGGTGATGACTCAGTGGAGGGGAGGGAGTCAGTCAGTGGCTTGCGGGCCTGCGTGGGTGGGGGGTGTATGCCGGAGGTGCTGTCTTGGAAACTGGGCTGAGAGCGTTTCTGCTACCTGTAGGGCCGCAGAAACAAAGCAAAGAGACATGAAAGGCACTGCACTTCACTTAGGGCACTTCACAAGGTCACAAAGCACTTTAAATCCAGGGGCACTGTGGAGTATATCTTCTGGGCGGGAAACACGAGGCCGGGAAACAGACGGGGCCGGCTCTTGAGGCTTGTAAACTGTCATGTTGGAGCTACTCAAACTGCGCCATGTAGTGTGGTGTAATCCTAGACAAGGTTCTTGAAACTCCAGGGCACGAGCAGTAGGTATGTTCAATAAGTGTACAAGACTGGGCGTGATAGCCAACCGATACAGGAGCGGTTACTAGGGACCCCGGACCGTAGGTAGGCCGGAGCCGATCTGAGGGAAATTAGCTAGCTAGGCAAGGAGAGTTGCTAGACATTACTAGGACAATAAATGAGGTCTTCTAATTACTCGACTAGCGCGGTACAGACATAGTACATCGGGACATAGTAAATGAACATAGGCATTAGACATAAGCATAGACATCAGACATGCTATAATAATATGTAGTAATACAGACATGTGAATAAATGGTACAATGAATGGTAATAGAGTCTTGGCGTCAGGCGTGTTCACATATCTTGGTATGTACATATCTATACACAAAGCAGAAGCGTCATCTCGTTGCCAAGGAAACCAGCAGCGGCGCACGCATCCTAGGAAGAGGCCCCACCCACACTCCACTCAGAACTTTTGAAGGATCACTTCTCTATACAGACGTTACACCCTGTATAAATAGGTATGTAAATTACATAATTCTACACACATGAACACGTTCGAGAGATATCTTCACACCAATAGGTTCGTCGGATAGGATTATTTCAATGATAAAGTGTCGAATGTAAGATTAATGTATTGGAATCCTATAATTTACAGTAGTTTGTAAGTGTCTGTCTACTTATTGATAGTTTAATAATTAACTACAAAACATATTCATTTGTCTTGTAAATGAGAGGCAAGTGATCTACTTACTGTTAAGTATTCATTGACCCAAGGGGGCTAATAGATAATTTCTAAGTTTCCCATGTCTAATGTAGATGAAATCGAACGCCTAGCGCAACTGTTTGCTGACAACCAACTCATCAATGATCAAGCCCAGACTGACATAGATTTTGAGTATGGAACACAGTTAAATGAGTCGGTAGGAAGTAGTGAGAAAGTTATAGACGAATCATTTGACGACTTAAACCGTCGTACCCTACGGTCTGGTAATCACTATAGTACCTCACCTAAGTATACTAAAGCAGTTACCCCTGTTACAGGTGATGGTGTGTCTGTTGCTAAATCGGTAACAACCTTATTAACCCAGCCTTCTGTTAAGAGTAAGAATACTAACTTGCTTAATGACACTAAAATGGCATCTTCTAACCCTCACACCATTACTAATACCACACCTAAAGCTGATAATGTTATTAATATCATGCAGCGCGGCGATTATGTTCGAAATTTCACGGGACAAGACGATTATAGGGTCGCACATTTTGTTCGTGCATGTGAAGATAGCATGCGCATTAGTCACATAACGACTGACGAAGAAAAGAAAGCATATGTACGTTCCCATATAACGCAGGGTTCCTATGCAGGCAGTCGTTTAAATGCGTTTGGTTTACAAAGCCCTGACTGTGAAAAGTTCAAGCGAACGCTAATTGGGCTTTTTGGGGGTAGGTCACAGCTGGGCCAACTGCAATGGATCTTCAGATGGTTGGATCGCTGTATTCCAGGTATACGAAACGAAACACCCGTTGACGCTGTTGACATCGCGGGCGAGGTTCGCCAGGATATGCAAGCGACCTTCCGGTCATCAGGCTGGTACAACTCACGGGGTGATATGCCGCCGGAAAATGTGGAAACATTGATAGAACTAATAAGTTTTCTTCTTTCCGTCCGTGTTCCCTTATATAGCCGGGCACAGGAAGTACAGTTTGAACCACCCTTGGATATGGTGGAATACGCAAACAAGCTCTGTCCCCAGGCTACGGGCCCCTTACTGGAGCAGCCCTCAGTGACGTCACCACAACCCCAGCCGTCTCAGATGCCACAGATGCCTCACTCCCAGACTCCTTATGCGACACACTTAGCTCCGATCGCTCCTCCCCGCCTAACATATAAACAGAAAACATCGTTACGGTGCGCACATTGTAATAAACGTGGCCACGTAATGGAAGATTGTTTTCAGCTCCGAGGTAATAGTGCTAATTTTAAGGCCACACCCGGTGCAAAGCCATTCTCAAGGTCAAACAGAGAGGGAGCCAAAGCAGCACCTCCTCCTACCCAGACAGCGCGCAAATGGTGCGCTCTTCACAAATCGACATCTCATAGTTCACATGAATGCGATATACTAATAAAGGCTAGGGGAGTGGACCTAAGTGAAACGGAGGTGTCGTATAGGCGCAAGCAGAAACGTCCCCAGGACAAGTCATCGGGGAAAGACCAGCGCACACTACAGCAAGGAGAGGGATAGATAGGGTAATTCCCACCCCTCCTCCCAGCAATTCTATAGCGGCCTCGTTAGTAGCGGCGCTTAGCAAAGTGGAAGTGTTGTCAGTGCCGGTGAGAGTGGATAATACCAGATTGGCTCTTGATATAGACACAGGTGCTTGCGCTAATGTATTGGCCTTGACATCCTATCACGAGTTACAATGTAAATTCCCTCACCGCAAATTCAAATGGAGGCCTAGTAACGCTGAGCTCGAAGGAGTTTCAGGTACTCAGCTGAGCATCAAAGGAATGGTGACGTTACCACTCAGATTCTCAAGACGTGGTACACCCTTCTACGCGGACTTTTATATAGTTCAGCAGTTCAATTTGCCAGCTGACGGGTTACTTGGTCTACCAACTCTTCGAAAGAACATGATAGATGTTCATCCACGTAATAATAGTGTTACGTTTAAAGGTGTTTCCTACACAGCAGTGAGTCATTCTGAACCTATGCTCACCGCTAGGACGAAAGTGTTGTCTACCAATCCTATTAAGAGGAAGGCGGATCATGCGTCAGAGATACCTCTCGACCTCAACCACACACCTTCCCAGCGTGATTACAGCAGCAAGAGTTGGAAGATAGTACCTGCAATGTTGAAGAGTACTCTCCATTACCAGAATGAGGAATTCACCAACGCAACAATCCTGTGAGCTGAAGTGAACATTAGTTTCTGCAAATGATTCGTTTACTGCCCAGGGTGTGACAGGACGTGACTGCAGTTGTTGAGACTAGTCATCAATCAACATCCTGTCAACAAAATTCTTTCGTATGGCGTGAACAACCCCCAGTTACCAGCGCCCAGCACCCACCCTAGTGATGATGACACATCCGGTCTGAGAGATGGTCTCGGCATTCTGAGGTATGGTGTTGTGGATGACGTTGTGTAACAATTAGCGGCGGTTTGCTGTACTCAGGATTTTTGTGAGCATTGACCCAATCACCGGACCTTGGAATCAGCTGTGTCTACTGTGGGACACACACACACAAGTCTACGGGATTGCGGGAGCAATTTCACATTATCAAGAAATTAAAGAAAGGATGTTATGTGTGTGATTTTATAGATATCACAGCAATGTCGAAGTGCAACCAAATAAATTCCTAATTCGAGGTATTGTTGCGAATTGCTAACAGACTCGACTGGCCAGGATAGATCAAATAGCACCACATGTCAAGGTGATCGATCATCCTCAGGGCAAGACACGCCTGTTAGAGCTGCTTGCCGACTACAGAAATAGTAGCCTTGCCAGGGGAAACGCTAGGTCAGACAGATTTAACATCCCATCATATAGCGTTAAAGGAAGGAACCAACCCTATTTACGTACCAGCTTATAGACTACCTCATAGCCAGCACGCTGTAGTGCAAGATATGGTACAGGGTATGTTAGATGAGAATGTCATTAGACACTCAAAATCCCCCTTTAATAGCCCATTATTCCTCGTCCCGAAAAAGGATGGTGGATGGCGCCCTGTCATAGATTTCAGGCACGTAAATGATCAAACAATCCCTGATAGGTACCCAATGCCTATCTTGAGTGACATATTGCAATCCTTAGGCAAGGATAATGCGGTATTTAGCAACTTAGATTTGCTTAGTGGGTATTGGCAAATACCACTCGATGAAAAATCACGAGAAATCACGGCATTTAGCACGCCTCTAGGCCACTTTGTGTTTCTACGAATGCCATTTGGTCTCAGAAATGCCCCACTAACATTTCAAAGAATGATCAACACCCTGTTTGCCGGACTAATTGGTAACACAGTCTGCGCTTATTTGGATGATCTAATTGTAGTCAGTAAGGACGTCGATTCCCATCTGATTAAACTGCGTGAAGTTTTGGCCAAACTTTCCACAGCAGGACTCAAAATAAAACTCTCAAAGTGCGAGTTTTTAAAATCCAGAATCCATTTCCTTGGTCATGTAGTCGACAGTGAGGGCATACACACAGTTAATGATAAAGTCAAAGCTGTATCTCAGTTCCCGCGTCCTACCTCAAATGATCATGTGCGTAGCCTTCTCGGATTATCTGGTTATTATCGTTCCTTTATCAAGGACTATGCAACATTAGCATCGCCCCTAACGAGGTTGCTCAAAAAAGATGCAATGTTTATATAGGATGCTGAACACGAGGAAAGTTTTACGGCATTGAAGACAGCGCTAACCAATGCCCCGGTTCTAGCATTCCCAGACTACACTCAACCTTTCACTCTCTGTACTGACGCTCCCGGAATTGGAGTCGGAGCAGTGCTCATGCAAGAGGACACGCGTGGGAAGTTTAGAGTGATAGCATTTGCAAGTCGCAAACTAATCGTTGCTGAAACACGTTATTCGGTGAC